>NC_142065.1:126861253-127053753 GCF_059756535.1 Pantherophis guttatus
TCATCCTTTTCTATTATATTTTCTATTATAAAGATGGTGTTTGCTGTGGATTTTACATGTAGTTAGTTAGAAAAACTTGTTCTTGAACCATTCAAATAAAGCCTTCAGTTTCTTTTTTTAACACTCCATATCTTAACCAAGTCTGTGTGGGGTGTTTTTTTTTAAATCAGCTTTTGGTTCTGTAACCTTCATGCATTGATCATGCATTGACTTGTTCTTGCAATTAACAAATCAGTTTTAATTGTTTCTTTTCTATATTCAGCCATGATATAGAACCTTTAAAACCTTGATTGACTGTCTACAGCAAAGTTTCTTGGCTTTTCTTAATGTAGTCATTCAGACTGTTCTTTTCTTCCTCCACAATTTTTTCATCTGTGGAATCCTCTAACCCCTTAAGCTCTTGGTCAATGCAGCCAATCAATATAATTTTTTTGTACTAAGCATGCTGCACTATGATTCATTTTCTTGTATTCCAATCCAATTTATCAATTTCCATCTGGGTCCAATCAACTATTCCTGCTGTATATTGAATAATAGGAACTGCCTAGGTATTAATTGCTTTAATGATGTTTCCATCATTCAGCTTGAATTTCAAAATTTTCTACACTCATTTGATATATTTGGTAGAAATATTTTTCATGACTTGATTCTGTAATAAATTAGTTGCTTCCAAAAATCAAAAATATTTTAGCCTTTTTCTAGGGCTATTGCTTTTATCTAATCTTTATTGTTAAGCTATATTCTATCATCTTCCAACAATTTTGTCTCCCTTTATGGCAATGGTTGCACACTTGTCAATGCCAAACCACAATATCTTTACTGTAGTCTTCTGTGCTTTTGAATAAGGAATCTAGTTCAGCTTTTGTTTTTCAAATAATTTTAAATCATCCACCTAGAGTATATGTGAACTTTTCATCCTTTTTTGACCAATTCATATCCCAAGTATATCTTGTTCAAAACTGTTGATTTTGGGAACATTGATAGAATAAAAAGGAAAGGTTTAAATGAGTTACTATGGAAAATTCCACATTTGATTTAGATTTTTCCTAAGCCCTAATTCCATTAGCCATTACCGTCATTCACCAAAACGTCATTGAAGTATTCATAAGTTGTCAAATCTTTCTGCTGATTCCAAAAATTTCAAGAGATTTCTCAACCCAGCTATTGCAAAACAGAATGCCTTTTTATAGTCTATCTAAACTATAAACAGTTTTTTAAATTCTTTTTAAAAAATATCAATCAACAATAGGTTTCTCTCAGATTTTTGCAGCAAACTTTTTGTTCTAAAGGGTAAATATTTTTTTTCAAATAACTATAGATTTTATTTGCAATTATGCCCATTAATAATTTGTAAGTTATTGGCAAACAGATTATGGGTCTATAATTTCCAGGGTCATTTGCTTTTCTCCTTTCTCAGTTAGAAATCTTCGAATGTGGCATCTCCTGGTACAGTGATATCAATAAACTATGCTTCGGTCCTCAACAACCGTGATATCTGGCATGTTATGTTCCAAATGATGATCCGTCTGTATTCAAAAGTCCCACAAGATCTTCACTGTCTCATTTTTGATAACTTTTTCCACTTGTTGCTCCCAGTACTTTTTGGATACAGGTATGTCGTATTTTTTACATAATAACCAGTGGACTAATTTAGCAACTCGATCATGTCTACTTGTCATTATGTAAAAAATACAACACATTATTGTATACTTTATTCATTAAACATGAAACTCAGTCAACTGAACATTTAAAGATGTGTCATAAATACCATTGACTAGTGCTAATGGTTGATACGGGTTGCTGCCAGCATCCTAGATATCAACCAAGTATCTTCTTAAAATATATGATGTTTTGAGTAGCAGAGTTTTTTGCAGTTCCGCTGGTGTTATTGCAGGAAGCTGCAATTTCTTGATGTGTTTTGTAAAATTCTTGGACATGGTACCAAGTGCCCCGATGACAATGGGTATCACGGTTGCATGTTTCTTCCATAGCCTTGTAGTTTCGACGGCCTGGTATACAAGGCTATGGAAGAAACATGCAACCGTGATACCCATTGTCATCGGTTATAATATAATATAATATAATATAATATAATATAATATAATATAATATAATATAATATAATATAATATAATATAATATAATATAATATAATATAATATAATTATTCGTACAGTCAGCTAGATGTTTAGTGTGGATTTGGCATTTTATTTACCTACTAAGTGGATAAAGTGCCAAATCTGAGATCTGGGATAGGCATATGTTGTTGTTTTATTGTATTAAAGTATCATCGCAGGATGTAAATTGTTCTGAGTAAAGCTTCCTTTTGCAATTGACTAATGTAATTTTGTCAATGCCAATGATGTTCAAGTGATGCTCCAGCTATTTTGAGATTGTACCCAAGGCACCATTAGTACTATCTTTGCTTTCTTTTGCCACAGTTCTTCAACTAATATTTACAGGTCTTTGTATTTTGTGATTTTCTCCAATTCTTTCTCTTCTTTTCTGCTGTCTCCAGGTACTGCCACACCCATCATCATTATTAGACAATCTGTTCTCCATTGAATCAGAGTTTCAGAGATATAAAGAACAAAAGTTTTAGTAGTACGTGGAGTACATATTATTACGTATACAACAATATAAAATCACAGCTGCCAGTTCTTTAGCTGGTGTTGGTTTTAATTTTCACCTAGTTCTTCCCAAGAACCTAGAATGTTGTAATGTATTGACATAGCATATGTGCAGATCCAAGCAGTGTGGCCTTTTCTAATTGACTGATGGAAATTTTGTCAATGTGCAGATTTTCTAAGTGTTGTCCAAGGCTTTTTAGTATGGCATCTAGTATGCTGATAACCACTGGGATTGCCACAGCTGGTGTATGCCATAATCTTTCAATTTCGATTTTCAGATCTTGATAGTTTATGATCTTTCCAATTTTTTGTCTTCTGTTCTGTTATCCCCTGGCCCATCAATTATTCACACTTTGTTCTTTTCAATCATAGTTAAATCTGGTGTGTTATGTGCCAAGACGTTATCAGTCTGTATTTGGAAATCCTACTATACTTTAACCTTCTCATTTTCAACTACTTTTTCAACTCTATATTCCCACTAATTTTTCATTACTGGCACATTAATTTTTATAGATGTTCCAGTGAATTATTTGGCAACTGTATTATGTTGTTGTTTATAGTCAGTTTGTGTGATCTTCTTGCACAAGCATTATAATTATTATTTTAATTTATGTCCTTGAGAATACTAAAGCTGTGAAGTAAATAGAAGTACTGATATAATGCCATGGGCAGTTTACAGTTTCAGATCATTCTGTTACTGTAATTAAGGATCTTATGCAAAGTTACAAAAACAGTTCTGTATAGGCTTTTAGGATATGCATGGGTAATACAAAATGCTAGATCCCATGAGAGTATGCCATGTATTGTGGTTACTCCTCATAAGATCTTCCTGTGTGGTCCCATGATCTTCCAGTTACATAGTAGCATCTGAAACAACAGTCCTGAAGTCTCCCTTTCTACCAGACTAACATAAAATTCTTGTTTTAGTTCCACTTTACTACAATAAATGTATCTGCACAATTTATCTTCCAACTTCTCATTCTGCAGAAGATCTAACTGCCAGTGCTAGTTCACTCCCAGTCATGTTGGTGCTCCTATTGAGACATGCTATGGACTCCCTTTGGACCTCAGTCATTTGAAACACTCTAGTGCCGTGATGGTGAACCTATGGCATGTGTACCACAGGTGGCACACGGAGCCATATCAGTGGGGATGCGAGCTCAGATCCAGCGCACATGCGCGCACCGGCCAGCTGATTTTCAGGCCTTTTGGGCCCACTGGAAGTAGGGAAATAGGCTGTTTCCTGCTTTTGGAGGGCCTTTGGGCTGGGGAAGGCCCGTTTTTCACTCTCCACAGGCTCCAGAGCCTCTCTAGGAGCCTGGGGAGGGCAAAAATGACTTTCCCCACCCCACCCTGGAGGACCTCCGGAGGTCAGAAACGGCCCATTTGCCAAAATGGGCCTTCCTGTCCCATCAGAAGTCAGCAAATGGGCCATTTCTAGACTCCAGAGGGCTTCTGGGGGGGTGGGAAGGCCGTTTTCACCCTCCCCAGGCACCTAGAGAGTCTCTGGAGCCTGGGGAGAGCAAAAAACGGACCTACCAGGCCCACTGGGTCATCACGTGCCAAAAGCGGGGGGAGCATGGTGGGTTGTGCGTGCATGTGTGGGTGGCAGGGCACATAGAATTATGGGTGTGGGCATGCATGCAACTCCCTACGCTCCCCCCCCACCCCGCTTTTGGCACGCAATGGCAAAAAGGTTAACCATCATTGCTCTAGTGCATTTGCTTCTCCCTGTGTGCTGTAGTCCAAATTCATATCTGAGAAACAGTAGAACACTGAAAAAAAAACTTTTGGGTGAAATTCTGAGTTCCATTCTGTCCAAAGAGTCATATTGTTAAGTAGCAATTCAGAATATCAATTAGTGATAGCAAATATTTTAAAACTGTACAATATATTTATCAGCTATTCAGAGAGCATCTAATTTAAACAAGAAAAATTAGAGAATTATGAGAGTACAGTTTTTCCAGCTCCAAAAAAGAAAAGAAAAAAATGAGGCAGGCAGGGGGAGAGAGAGAGAGAGGGAGGAGGGAGAGGGAGGGAGGGAGAGGGAGATTCTACTTCTCCTGTCCTTGCCATTTGGGTATTTTGACCAACAAGGAGGCCTATTAAAAATTAAAATAACTTTGGTTACATGCTGAAGAGCTTGGGCTTAAGGGGGCTCCTTAGTGTAAATGGAGCATGCAAGCCAAAAACAATACTAATGTTTAGCTGCTGGCTCAATTCAGTCTTTTTCAACAGCAAATCGTAATTGCTTTAGGACTTCTGGAATCCACTTTTGAATTCAAAACATCAGACAAATAATTGGATTTCCTGCAAACATGCTGAGCTGTGTTTCTTTCCCTGTCTTGCTTTATGTCCTCAGGGTTGCAGCTTCTGCTTTATTTCACGCCATACCCGGTAGGCTAATTGAAAGATGGGTAGATTGCTCTGCCTTAAAATGTCCATTCTTGTTAAGGAAGATTTCCTCCACTGTCTTTATCACCTCCCATGGAAATTATTCACATTAGAGGCCTTGAATCAAGAGATCAAGTCAAAATGATTTTGTAGTTTACCAGTCGCCCCGATGCCTTCACCTTACAGCTTTGCAATCCAAGCCAATTACATTCTGGCTGACTTATTTTTAACATTGTCTACTCATTCGATGTGTTGCATTGACTGCAGGGCAGCTCTAAATGTGCTTTGGGCTATTTGCCTAGACTGTGCCTGCTGCAGGTGAAAGTCAAGCTGGAATACAGCTCCCCATTGATTTGGGAGCATGTTTAAGTGTCTCGTATCAAAGATGAAGCTCCAACTCCCCTTCACAACAAGAAACAAACAGAAACAGAAATACTCCAATAAAGAAGTATGTAGCTTTTCACAGCTGATTTAAATTAATGGAGAAGAATAGATTAGGGAAGGGAAGGGAATGGAATGGAAGGGAAGAGAAATTACCCATTGTATTTACTAGTATCTGGATTATATCTTTGATTTATATAGTTACCATTTAGCAAATATTCCCTAATTTATTGACAAAACAAAATAACTAGATACAAATACTATATATGTGTATACATATATATATATATACACATACA
Source organism: Pantherophis guttatus (assembly GCF_059756535.1). Taxonomy (NCBI): domain Eukaryota; kingdom Metazoa; phylum Chordata; class Lepidosauria; order Squamata; family Colubridae; genus Pantherophis; species Pantherophis guttatus. Next base: position 126,866,958 of record NC_142065.1, read on the forward strand.
ATATATACAATATATATTAAAAACAGAAACATTAAAAACAGGGCACTTTTTAAATTTTCTATGTAAAAAAACCTGTATTGACATCTCTGTTTAAATGGTTTCTGTATTGTGTACCAAAGATCTGCAACAGATCTTCAACAGATTAATTGAACATAAAGAGGGCATTACGGGAAATCTCTGCGGCAGCCTTTCCACAGCTTGAAGGTTTCTATGAAGAAGGCACTTTTTTAGCACCTACTTTGTTTAGCAAAGGCATACGTGGCAAAAGCCCTGAATTGGGCCAGGATTTCTGGTGGTCTTTGAAAAGGATCCAGTATTTCTGTTTGTTTCCTTGCTTGGTTACATGTTTTCAAGCGTGGAACCTATCCAATGATTTACCTGTACAGTATATTTTCATTTCATTTGCATTAAAATTGCGAGGAATATGTACCTTTTTGGGGATGGTTTTCTGGAGATTTTTTTTTAGAGCAATTTCAAGGGAGGTAAAAAAAATAATAATAATTGGAACTTCTGGTTGATCATTCCTATTGCAAGTGCGTAATGTTAACCCACTATATAGAGCTTTCAAGGATAATTTGTGGAAATAATGAAATAATTCAGAGATGCTATATTAATGTGTTTTCAAAAAAAGATCCTGTTGTGTGAACATGTGGAATTGTTATCTAAGCAGTTATCTACACATGTAACATATGCCAAGCAATGACTCATGTCTCTGTGATAGTTGTCACACACAAGATTCTCAATTTGGTCTCTCGTAGATTACCGGTTAGTTGACCAGGTGGAATAATTTCCAGTAGTGGTTCAGATAGAATAAGGTAGATTCTTTTCCCACAAACACCAGCATCGGATGTGAACTCATCACTACTCCAAAAGTCATGTATGCCCTTGCTAGAGAAATTCCCACTCCACTAGAAATTTGCTTTTTCTGTGTACAGATTACTACTGTTAATTTTTTTAAGACTAGATTTTATGATTTGTTTTAAAACAAACAAACAAAAACCCCATCCGGAACATTAATTGCTATTAAATATCCTGGAGCCATTGCCATCTCCTCTTCCTTTTGAGCCAGCAAGCTTAACTAGTTATTTAGGAAACCATTATTGTTTTGTTTAGGTAAAAGCAATCTGTTTTTAAAATTGGTTCATTTCCAACAAAGGTATTCTTTTGTATCTCAGCTTCATTAATAAATGGACAGAGACACAGGAGAAGTTGTTGTGTTTTTTTGTAGCTGCCCCAAAGTGGATAAGAACAGCTTTTCTGGTGTCATTGCATTGTGGAGGGAGGGAGGGAGGGAGATTCTACTCTCAATTATATTTCACTGATAATCTGTAATTAAGAGATGATCTTGAATCAAAAGTGGCTACATCTTTTCCTTCACTCTGTCTCAAAGAATCCTTGACTGAGATGCAGCCAAATTCTCCCTATAATGACATCCTTATTCAAATTAATACTACTAGAAATTACCATTGAGTTATTTGTAATAAATAGCATCAAAAGATTAGGAATTAGAAGGGGAGGGGGATTAAAATGTTCCTTCTCACCTAATTCAAATATTGTTCCTGTTTCACATAGATTGCTCATGTAATGTAAATCCGTAGGCCCCCTTTAATCTGTATAAATTAGCATCACAGAGGCTAATGACATAGTGAAAATGTTTACATATGTGTAAGCATTAATCACTTCCAAAACTCATTATCAAAAGAAATCTCCTACAAGATATTCACTGTTATTAGTCTTTTGGCAAGATAGCCAGCTTCATTTAATTAAGGTGTTAAGCAAATTAGAAATGACATATTTCGAGAGAAATTGATGTTGGGTTGGAAATGGGTCAATGGATTTTTTTCCCCCTACAAAATTCAAAAGAGAAGTGTAATGGAATTCTTATTGCTATATTAGTCCATGTGAATATATAAAATAGTATAAAACTTCATTTTAAAAATACATGTATGTTGGTATTTAATAGCTTGAACTCTGTGCATGTATGTACTTCTTTTCTCTCATTGTCTAGCTATTGAAATCATAACTAATTTAAAATCCATTGATTTCAGTGGGTCTGTTCTATGTATGCATAACTGGTATCTAAGTCAATGTCTGTTTGTCTGTCTGTCTGTCAAGATCTATATCATGACAGATCTTGTCTGGTTTTTGAATTATCAGTAAATAAACAGGAAGATTGAGTAAAAGATTCAGAATAATTTTGTACAGTATTGTACAATCTTGCTGGCATTGTAGCAGTGAAATTCATTAAGGGACTTTACACGCATGTAGAAAACTAACATGCCATAGAGACAACATCTAGCCTTATCCACTGAAATTATTTTCCATGGATAGGGAAGGTTTTTGCTTTGGTTTAAAATAATGGGCTACTTTTTCAGACATGCAAACCTTTCCTGCATACACTGAATGTGAAAGCAGATAGTCATCTATAATTGCCTGTGAAAACAGAAGTGCTAGAGTAACAGGTGTGTAGTGTAGCGGTTACAAATAAGGTGAGCAATGAGCCAGGAAATTCGTGGTTCATATCTTGCCTTATCCCTGAATTCATCCTTTTGTAATGTGGGCATAATATTGTCTCTGTAATTTGTTGCAGGGATTTCTAAGGCTAAAATGCTCTAAACACTAATGTTAATTTTTAAAATTACTATTTGCAATAACTGACTGAACTATAGCTTATAATAAATCAGAACCTGTAATCATGTTACCGCACATCTCTTATACTGAAACATGCTCTTCCCCTCCCTCCCCCTTAATCATGTATTTTCTTGCAAGCTTGCATCAAATACCTAGTTCACCTTGTATTTCACTTTGATTTATTGATTACACCCACATTTGTTTTATCAAGTAATTGGTAAAATGGTGTTTGCCCTAACTTAAAATTTATTTATGGCATTTATATTGCAACCATTTTCCTACAAGGAAAGAGGGAGGGAGGGAGAGAGAGAAAGGAATGGGGGAGGGAGAGAGTTCAGCTGACCTGAGACTATGAGAATGTCTCAACACAGACCATAAGTAGGGGCTTAGAGCAGGGGTGAAATGCTCCCGGTTCTGACCGGATCACCCGATCCAGTAGCGATCCTGGCGGGTGGTTCAGAGAACCGGTAGCGATGCTGGCACGAGGCTCCGCCCACCCACCCGGTTGTCATTACTTCCTGGTTTTAACCAGGAAGTAATGTGTTTTGTACCCTCTGCACATGCAGTGGTACATGCCAGAACCGGTAGTTAAAAATGCTTTAAAAAGTAAAAAAAAAAAAAAAAAGTTCCGACATCATTCAGTTGATTGTCGGAACTTTTTTTTTTACTTTTTAGGTATTTTTTTACTACCGGCTCGAGCGAATAGGTAGTAAAAAAATACTTTTAAAAAGTTTTTTAAATGCTACGACGATCACAGCTGTGCTGCGTGATCACCGGAGACTTTTTTTTTCTTTTTTAAAGCATTTTTAAAATACCTATTTGCCCGAGCTGGTAGTAAAAAAAAATACTTTTAAAAGGTTAAAAAAAGGCTCCGAGGATCACAGCTGTGGCGCACAATCGTCGGAAACTTTTTTTTACGGGGGTGGGGGTAGGGGGTCCATTTTTGCTCCCAGCAGGCTTCCCTGAAGTCTGCTAGGCCAAAAATGGGGGGTGTAGCAAAAAATGGGGGTTGGGGGTGTGTTTTTGAAAGAAAGAGAGAGAGAGAGAAAGAAAGAAAGAAAGGAGGGAGGGAGGGAAGGAGGGAAGGAAGGAAGGAAAGAAAAAGGAGAGGAAGGAAAGACTACAAACCTGGCACTAGACGCAGCTTCAGAGGATAATCCAGGGCTGGAAGGGACCTGGAGGTCATCTAGTCCAACCCTGCGCCAGCAGGACATTCTTAGTGAATTTCTATCTTTTGATCCCCCAGTCACATGGTTACATAGCCACGCCCACCCAGTCATATGACGCCCCCCCACACACACACACCATGCCAGGTCCACAGAACCGGTAGGAAAGAAATTTAGATTTCACCACTGGGCTAAAGGAAGGAAATGGTTTAAAGAAACTTCACCTTCATTGGCTTGCTATAAATCTACCCAGGAACTTCATTCAAGTCTATGTTTTTAGTTCGACTAGTATTACAGATTTTTTCTATCCATGTGCTGTTGAGTCTACTGAAATCAAAGTCCAATCCTAAAGAAAAAGTTTAGGAACCCATGCTCAGTTTAGAGGCTGCACATTTCACTGATATAATGTGAGTCCAGCAGGTCCCGTTGTGGCCTGTCAGCCGCCGGCCCCTCAGCAGCCGAATCTATCATGGACACATTGTAAGCAACAATGTAAGTAACAGACAACAAATGGAGACCTATGTCAGCCTACTTGATTTTTCATGGTGTAACTACAGTGGGTGGAGGAGGATTTTGCCTAAATGGAAAGAGTCCCTCCATGATTCTGCTCAATTTCACCCTCTCTTTCCAACCATGGTCCTGCCTAACGTTCTCCTTTGCATTAGTCTTCAGCTGCACTCTGAGACTATTTTCTGCAAAGACAAAACAAAGTTCCAGGATGTATAGTACAAAGCTTCAACATCCCCTCTAGTCTCCCATCTGTTGTTGTCTACAGGGCACAGTCAGGTGAGTTATTGGTGGGAATACCAGGAGGATGGGTAAAAGATGGGAGAGAACCAAGCAACTGCAGCCCTGAATCTAGCCTGCATTGAAGATTTTGGGTAATCTTCCAAAACAATTTACAAAGCAACAGATGTTAGTCAAAACCATGGATTGGCTGTCCACAACAATTCTGGATAGGTTCTACAAAATAATACATAAAAGATGCTGAGGCCCTAGAAAATGTGCAGAGAAGAGCAACAGAGATGATAAGTGGTCAGAAGGCTAAATTGTGCAGTGAACAGGTAAGAGAACTATGTTTAGCCTAAGGAAGAAAAATTGGACAACCATTTCTCTGGGATGGTATAAGGACTCCTGTCTTGGGCAGAGTGTTGGTCTGAAAGAACTCCAAGGTCCTTTCCAATCCTATGATTGTATATTTAGGAAATATGGGCAGGCACAACATTGCTAGCTTCATTGCTAAGTAAAAGCTTCATCTTAGTAAAAGCTAAGATGTTTGGATAGTTTGTTTTTTTTTTTAACATCATGCTGTCTTCCCATCTCAAGGCCAGAAAAGTCATTATTAGGTGATTGATCAGAAAAGCTGCAGCAGGTTTAATGAGTTTTTGTAACTCACGTTTTCTGCTTGCATTGTATTTTGCAATGACAATTTTTCATCTATCAGAATTATCACCATCCTGTTTTGTTCTATGTTTTATAAAATGTATGCATGATATAAAATTATAAAAAAATGTTTGATAAAATGGAGCATATTTTGTAGACTTAATTACTTACATGTCATTTTTGTCTTGTACAGATTGGTCTCGGTCATCCTTACATTTTCAAATGCATAATCATTTGGTCGATTTTAAGACGAAGATTTTATGTTGCTTGAGATTTGTTGTTGTTGTTCAAGTCACTACTGTTTGCCTATGAATCAACCAAGTTTTAACCAAACTCTCCCATGGTTAAAATGCAAATTTTGGCTAAATGACCTAGTTTTATCCTCACAGCTTTGTGTTTATAATTATACGATTAACTCTGATATAAAATAAGCATCCAGATTTTGGAACTGACATGGAATATTTGAATTTAGCCTTAAACCTACTATTAAGAAACCTACTTAAGAATCAGCACAATGAAACAGAGAGATCCAAGCACAATCAAGGATCGGGGAGAAAAAAACTGGAATATCATTATTCCAAAAAACTCTGCATGGAACATCTATAGAACTATTTCCATTCAAAAAATGAAGAATCATTTAAGGCCTTTTAAAATGAGAGGGCAGTGAAGACTGCTGAGTAAATTGGCCTTTACTAGGCAGCTCACAAATTAATCCACTAATAGTTTGCTTGGACACAGTTAACTTCCTCAAAACTAGACACCCAAAAGGTAATGGATTGGAAAGCTGCCCAGGGAAAGCTCCACCCCACCATTTCTCTATCAGCTGTTTGGAAAGCATGCAGCTTCCTCAGCTCAATGACTTTGTCTTGGTGTTTTTGCTCTAGAAAAAAAAAAGATGGTACCAGAGGAGTTTGCCATGGAATCTGGGTGGGGTGAGTCACTAGCCCAAAGTGACAAGGTCATCCTGAACCATTTGAGTTACCTGACATTGATTCTCCAACAGGCTACGAGTTTGACACCCCTGACTTAGATGATCTGACTGGCTGGTACTCCAGTTCTCATCAAGTCATAATGTGCTAAATGATGGGGAAGGTGTTGGATCCCAGCTAGGCCTCTTTCCCTCAAAGTAGAAATTTTCAATATTAGTTAAACCAAACTCTGGAACTGGCTATCAAACAGAAGGAGTTTATCAGAAAAGGTCGCTGTTTCCTGAGTACTGTGGAATATTGTCCCAAGACTCAGAGGATAGTATTGTGAATTTAGCAATCTGTACAATGTGTACACATCTTGTGGAATCTATTAAACTCACATTTTCTCTCTCCAGTATCTGTGCTACAATATTTATGTTTTTGAGTTTTACCAGTTTTAATGGGTTTTATTTGGCTGGTGATTCTTGACCTTGAAACCTGGAGAGCTGGAATACTTATTTGTAAAGCCTTTGTATAGATTCCAGATTACTTTCATAAACATTCTTGTAAAGTTAGCTTCTGATCTTTCAAGCCTATGCAGCCACACTACACTTGGCTGCTGCCCACCAGTGGCGTATAGTAGGGAATACACGCACACACAAAAGGTGAATATAAATTTCTCTTTATTGTATCAACACTGTGGTGAATGCTTTGTTCCAATTCTTTACAGGCTAATTGTCAACAGTGAAAGAAATTAATTTGAAAGATGACAGGTCTTATGGACAAGCAAATATTAACCAAATGATTTAAAAATTTTTTAGCAGTGTTGAAATTGCAACTGCTTTTTGTTTGTGCTTTTTAATGTGCTGTTTTCACATTTTAATAGTCATGCAGGTTTAAGGCATCCCCCAAGATCTACAGCTTTCAGTGGGCACAATTGCCATAAGCCTAAAAATGCATACTCCATAATTTTTTTCCTCTAATGTTTACTTTAGAACAGGGCTCTCCAACCTTGGCAAGTTTAAGACTTGTGGACTTCAACTCCCAGAATTCCTCAGCCAGCAAAGATGGCTGAGGAATTCTAGGAGTTGAAGTCCACAAGTCTTAAACTTATCAAGGTTAGAGACCCTTGCTTTAGAAAATGTCTTTAAATATATTTAAATAAAAATTAGGCACATGACAAGACCAGATCTCAGGTGCCACAGGAATAGTTAGATATCTTCTCAAAGAAGACTCAGTGTTCAGAGAAGGAAACCTGGAAAAGTTTTCTATTTCCAAGAAAAGCCATGTTTGAAAAACCCAAGTGGAAGTCTGGGAGAGTTGATTGCAGACTTGCCAGTGATGCTGTGAATTAAGATTAAACAAGTGCTGTTCTAGCTATGAAAGAACAACAGCAATAAGAATGGTAGAAGCAGAGCATCCATTGGAGGGGGTCACAATGTCAAGGTGTTGTTTTACCTCTTTTTATGTGTTTCATGATGCTTTTAATTCCTCCACCCCCATGGTCACCTCTAGGCAGAAGACAATTAGTGCCTTCCAGCCTTCCAGCTTTTCTCTGTATGGCTTTGGATATTTTTAGAGATCTCTGCATTTTGAAGAATAGAATGATTAACCCAAGTTGTATCTGAAAGTTCCTCACTGCTGACTAAATGTAGCTTAACCAGGTTAGATACAGACCCAGAGTCTGCATTCTTAGAACATACTAAACTTGGATAGATTTAATACCGACCATGGTATCATGCTGCACCGGTTGGAAGAGTTGGGGATGGGGAGCACCATGTTATGGTGGTTCTCCTCCTTTCTCTCAGACCGGTTGCAGTTTGTGTTGGCAGGGGGGCAGAGGTTGACCTCAACGCCTCTCATTTATGGAGTGCCTCAGGGATTGGTCCTCTCACCCCTTCTGTTCAACATTTATGTGAAGCTGCTGGGTGAGATCATCCGTGGCTTTGGGGTGAAGTACCATCAGTACGCTAATGACACCCAGCTGTACATCTCCACCCCAGGCCACCCCAACGATGCCCTTGAAGTGATGTCCCAGTGCCTGGAGGCTGTGCAGATCTGGATGGGGAGGAACAGGCTCAAGCTCAACCCTTCCAAGACTGAGTGGCTGTGGCTCCTGGCATCCCGATATAGTCAGTTGACACCATCACTGACTACCGGGGGCGAATCTTTGGCCCCCGCAGAGAGGGCGCACAATCTGGGAGTCCTCCTGGATTTGCAGCTGTCCTTGGAGGAACATCTGACTGCTGTAGCCAGGGGGACCTTCTGTCAGGTTCGCCTGATTCGCCAGTTGCGGTCCTTTCTTGATCGGGATTCCATGTGCACAGTCACTCATGCCCTCGTCACCTCGCGCCTGGACTACTGCAATGCTCTCTACATGGGGCTCCCCTTGAGGAGTACCCAGAGGCTCCAACTGGTCCAGAATGCGGCCGCGCGAGTAATTACGGGAGCTGCTTGGCGCTCCCACATAACACCGCTTGTGCGTGAGCTGCACTGGCTCCCAGTGGTCTTCCGGGTGCGCTTCAAGGTGTTGGTTACCACCTTTAAAGCACTCCATGGCATAGGACCTAGTTATCTTCAAGACTGCCTGCTGCTACCGACGACCTCCCACCTACCTGTGCGCTCCCACAGAGAGGGCCTCCTCGGGGTACCATCAGCCAAACAATGTAGGCTGGAGACCCCCAGGGGGAGGACCTTCTCTGTGGGGGCACCTACCCTCTGGAATCAGCTGCCCCCTGAGATAAGGAGGATCCAAGACCTTGGTGCCTTCCGCCGTGCCCTTAAAATTTTCTTTTTTCAGCAAGCCAGGCTGGCTTAACATATTTTTTTAAATATTTTTTAATTTTTAATTGGTTCGTTATCTTAAATTGGGGCCAAATTAATATATATCCTTTTAATTGTTTTTAATGTTTGTATTGTATGTTTTTATCTGGCTGTACACCACCCTGAGTCCCTCGGGAGAAGGTGCGGTATATATATTCGAGATAAAATAAAATAAAAAGTAAATAAATAATATTGCTTAGTGTTGGGATATTAGTATATTTCAAAAACTGAACTAATTTGATCACTATCTGGTTTTATATAATCCCAGAAAACTGATTAATATACTAACCAAATTAAGTGTGTGGAGTGAACACAACTTTACAGTAATTGAAAGTCCTAGCAGCATATCATTTTTTTAAAAAAATGATTTCTTTCATCAATTTATTTGGCTGCTCATCTGGCAACAGCTGAGTGACTAACAATGTTAAAAACTCAATAAAACAATAAAAGTTAACAATAAATATACAAATAGTGGTAACTGAGGGCAGCAGCATTCACAATAATAATCCATCTCACCCATTTCATAGGCCTCATTAACCTCCCACTCCTCATGCATGGCAAAGAGAGACATGTTCTGAAGACCTTCCAAATGCTAGCAAAGTTTGGGGCAGCCAGATTTTGGGTGTGAGTGTTATGATATTCCAGAGGTCAAGGTGACAACAGAAAAGGCCAGCTTCCTTCATCTTGATGGAATATATGAAGTTACCTTATACAAAGTCCAACTAATCTGGTCTAACTATTTTCAATACCTTCAATATCATTTTTTTTTTTTGTACAATGGAATAACATTTTCTTTGAAAGTTAATATTCATTTGTACAGTATGTATTTTTCTCTTGCAACATGTAATCATAGAATGATATAATAATTAAATTATAGTAATTTATAGTAAGTATTCTTTTTCTGTGACAATGATTAACCAGTGCAAACTGGCACTACTTGTATATTTTGTCCATTGCTTTTTCTACTAACCTGGAAACAGACAGAGGCTCCACTCTATGGAGTTTAATGGCAATTCACAATGGGATTAGAGTTGAGTGACAATTATTCTAAGTGGGAAAACCACTTAGGATAAGCAATTATTGAAAGGTATAGTAATATTGTTTAGTAGTGAAATGGTCACGCATTTTAGGAATACTAAATATCCACACATGGATTGGGATAATACATTATTCATCATATAAATAATGAGGGATATTTAATTTGGGATTGGCCCAGTAGCTACTTATGTCACAATGGTTTTAAATTCTTCTTCAATTAGTTTTCAATTATTACAGTCGGTCAAGGAAGTTATGTAGAATTTCTCTACATAACTTTTAAGCTTTCAGATGGCATTCCTTCTGTTCATATGGAAATGACCTGACATGCTTGCTTACATATTCACACATGTCTGAATGAATATATAAAATGTATTTCTATGTGCATATAGCAATTTAGATTACCTAGCAGTTATAATCATTTGCCTCAAGTTTTCATGTTGTTGTTTTTGTAAGTACTGGATACTTTAATTTATATTGGTTATGTTATTAAAGTGTGCTTCTCAAAGTGTGAAATGAATTTCTCACAATAAGTGTTCAAAAAACAAAGAAAAAAATAGCATTTAAGTATTGGGAGAAAAAAATCAATAATACACATAACAATATTTTTTATCAGTCCAGCTCAGATAATAAAATATTGAGCTAGCTTTTAGAATTTTAATAATAGATAGGGTTTTTTGTTTCCTAATGATATGCTTAAAGGAATAGATCCCCCCACCCCCAGTATTTAGAAAGAAATAAAATTAAGTCTATTGCCCCTTCTAAGATGCCCACTTTGAAACTATGGGTTAAAAACTAGTGCTAAGTTATGTTTTATGTGTTGCCCCAGTGATAGATCTGGCAAAGGAATTTTCCCACCAGTCCCTTTCATCAGAAGAGGCCAAGTATCCTTTTATGGATGAAGGTGCCATCCTTGTGAAGGAAGGAGAAGCTCTGAGTGCTTGCAAAATAAATAGATGGATGCACATGGACTGGGTCTCTGCAAAATATAGGTTGTATCCTGAGCGTACAAAAGGTTAAGGAGGAATGATTTCACATGTGAGGTTAGGAAGATAATCCACCCTCTATATATGCAGTCAGTAGTTTTACATGAGAGGTTTCTTCATGGTGTAATTCTGACTTCTCGATTGGGCCTGATAGAATTACAGGTAGTCCTCGACTTATGACCACAAATGAGTCCAAAATTCCTGTTACTAAGCAAAACAGTTACGTGAGTTTTGCTCCATTTTATGACTTTTCTTGCCATGGTTGTTAAGTGAATCACTGCAGTGGTTATGTTAATAACACGGATCTTAAGTGAATCTGGCTTCCCCATTGACTTTGGGTATTACAAAGTCACAAATGGTGAACATATGACCCCAGGACACTGCAATTATCATAAATACATGCCAGTTGAAAAATGTCTGAATTTTGATCATGTGCTACAATGGTTATAAGTGTGAAAAATGGTCATAAGTCACTTTTTTCAATACCATTGCAATTTTGAACAGTCACCAAATGAATGGATATAAGATGAGGGCTGCCTGTATTTATTAGATATGCATTTAAACTGAAAGTATTGCCTAACAAAAGAAGTATTCTGGTAAAATTCATATGTACCTCACTGAGTATGTGTAGGAATTTAGAAACAAATAACTTCCAATGGCAACCTTCATCATTGGCATCAATGCCAAGATCCTGTTGTGTGCACATATGGGATTGTAAGGGTGAATTTTGGCAAGCAGAAGCCATGGATACAAAGATTAGGTTTCCATTCATTGTATGCAAATGAGCAAGATGGGACATTTGCTCACTATGTTCATAAGTTGTTGTGTTAACAAGCTGCAAAAGACAATGGAGAAAAAAAGTCAATCCATGCATGTTCTTTTAAAAGTCCATTTGCACTGAATTTTCCTTCCCCTCTCTTTTAATTATGCCATTTTTAGCTCCTAAAAATATTAACTCATTTCTAAAGTTCTAATGTCCGTAAATTTCCTTTTTCCCCCTCTTTCCTTCTCATCGCACCCCCCCTTTTTTTTTTTGCTTCATAAGTAGTATCTTTTTGATATTTCTCTATTCATACAGAGAATTTGTAGACAGGACAGGTGATAATAGGAGTAGTATTAACCTTAGATGGGTTGCTATGGGAATATTTAAGGGGTGTAATTAAATTATTCAAACAAAGAAAACTGTGATACATGTATCAGAATCATTTGTTTTCAAATAGCAATTTTTTTAAAAAAAAATCTGCTTTCCAGTTAATAATATAAAAGTAAAGATGACTTTGAATTGTACTTAATATCCATGTAGTGTCTAGGTAAAAATATGGAAGTGATTTGCTATTAGGTATTTTTCATTTTTTTTAAAAAAAAATCCCTTCTACTTAGCATACAGTTATGGATTTCCAAATAGTTTCCCATCCAAATACTATTAAAGTCCAATCCTTCTTGGTTTTTCATGTTCAGCAAAAATGGAACCCATTTTACTACATTGTTTAATTAATCAGCTAAGTGTCTCTTATAGTCCTTATTCCAGTGTTCATGTTTTTTTCTTTCTATCTATCAGTCACCTTGAAATGAGCAGCTGCTCTTCATCCGGTTTCATTCTTTGATTAAAATATCTTAATATGCTTTTTAGAGACTAGAGGAAGTTTTCTTAAAACACCTTTCCTAGTACCATCATTCAGATTGATACACAAATTTAATAACTACAACATGTAAGTTGTGGAGAACAAAATCCATTATTCTTTGGCAAATGGCAAAGACAATAGCTACACCATCTGGTTGATTTCCACAACTAATTCACTCATTCTTAATGTTCAGTGCAGAGACACATGCAGTCAAAATAATTCAGATTCTGTACTAGTAAAAGTCCTGCAAGCTTGCTTTCATCTATCTATCTATCTATCTATCTATCTATCTATCTATCTATCTATCTATCTATCTATCTATCTATCTATCTCCTCTTCCAGCAAGTTTATCTGCCAAACATCAGGAAGCTAACTGGTTTACTGATTCCACCAACTGTGATGCTACAATGATCACAGTTAAAATTTACAAACACACCCCTTTTGTGAATTATTTCAGTTCTGCAATAGAGAGCAAAGAAGATTTTATTTGATATGAACAATAATTAACTCCTGAAGCAGCTGTTAAGTATAAGGGGGGAAGAGAAGAGGAACAGTTATGATCCTTTCACCAACTCCATGCACATTTGAATAAAAAAACTCTAACACCGTATTTCAGCAGAACCCAGGAGGCAGCCACTGGGAACCAAAAGAACTATTGAAATCTAGGAACCAGCCACTTTTTCAGCCCCAAAGTGTGTCTTGGGTGTGCATCAATGGAAGCTGGAACTGAACATTTATGCCTGTGTGACACTTTTACATCCCTCCACATAGCAAACCGCTACATGTCTTGGAACAAAAATGCACAACCCACATCAAACTTTCTCATTCTTGCAAAGCCCCCACCTCCCACCTTTTAGTGGGAGAGGAAAGCATTGAGATTTTCCTTTTCATCTCTGTGATCCTGATTCAGATTGCTAGGTTCTCATTAACAAATTGCAACAGATCCCAGTAGTTTTCTTCTGAGCCATTCTTAAAAGAAGGGGTTGCAAAAGACAGCAGAGATCAGTCTTGCAGGCTGAACATCTGGTTTGTGAGCTATATTCATACCCACTGCATAGGCATTGAGATGCAGCCAGCCCACATGTGTGCAGAATGTGCACTGATGCATTGAACTGCTTGTGCCAGGAAGGAGCAGAGGATGTGTGTGAGGGAAGGAACATGATAACTGTGGAACTCCAAGCAGAGGGTAGAAGGGCTGCAAAAGAGGAGAAGAATTCTGCCATGAACTTTCTAGGATTATAAAGAGGGGTTTTACCCTCAGAAGACACCAGGGACAGATAAATGCTAGCCAAGGAAACTGGCATCCACCCTTCCCTCAAAAATCTACACTTGCTTTGCTCTGGCCTTCTTTGCACCAGGGCATCTTCAATTTTGCAGTAGTTCCTGTGCAGACCATACATTATTGCTTGATCTGACGATCATTCCAAGAAATGTCAGGTATTCTGCATAGACTCCAGTTCTCCTATAAGTCATCCGGGCTTTTACAACTTTAAACTAAACTGGAAGACTTTTTTAAAAATGCAGGCGCAATCTCTTTGTCCTCATTACTATTTCAATAATTCTTTGAATTAAATAATCCTTAGGAAAAAATGTCCAATCTCTAAACTGCCCAAATTAACAGAAAATGAAGATAATGTTGGAGAATCCCCACATCCCTAAATAAATTTTTCTTTTACTTTAACTAGCCACTCACATGGAACAAGCCTAAATACATGTCTAACTGCTCTTCACTATAGACTTCAATCTTTTCCCATTTCTCATAATTATCTTCTACACATAAGATGCTTTGAATTGTGCATCTGGCTTGGGTCCCAGAAGTTTCAGCACTTTTGCACCTCCTCCTGTCTTAAATAACCTCTTTTCAATAGGCTTATACACTATACAGTGGAACTGTAGCCTGGAGGAGATCTCAGGTGTAATAATACACTATAACCTTCATTTCCCCTCACTTCATGTTCTATTAAGTACCTGATAGGAGATGCCTAGCTACATCTCATCTTCAACATATTTTACCTAGATTGAGTACATCTGCAAGAAGCAAATAATTGACTTCTGAATTGTTATTGATTCTAATTTCCCAGATAATTCAGAGCTTCTGTGCAAATTATTTTAAATTAACATGTGATCAGAGTTAGGATTAGAATTACCTGTTTCTATCATTTCTGTTTCTAGGATGAAATTCATACAGGTGGGCTACCTGAGGCAATAGAAATCAAAGGTTTGAAGAGTTGCGTATAAATCCTCTAGGGCAAAAGCATTTTTTGGAGTTAAGAGACAATTCCTGTTTTAAAGCAAGTGTAAAGACATGTTCATAGATACTTGAAATTCTTTCTTTTAGATGGATCTCTTGCTTTCTTGGGGAGGAACCATCTTGGAAGGAGATAAGTGATTCTTGCACAGATTCAATGGGTAGTCTCTTTTTGAAAGTGGGTGGCAGTTCTAGTTCCTTGCAATGGGTATCTTTGCCAAATTGTCCAGAGCTGCTGAATCTGTGACTGATAGCTCCATGTTTGAAAGCATTGATTTGCAGATGGCAAATTTCTCTGTTAAGCACCTTTAAGCTCACCTAATTCAGCTCACCTAGGCTGGCAAATGTATAGTTCTGAGAAAGAGTAAATTATTGGAGTTATTAATTATTCTTCAGTCATTGGTTTTGAATGGTTCTGTAGCTTTGATCTTCTGCTTCAGACCTATCTTTGAAACAAACTGATACAAAGACATGAAAGAACTAACCCTAACTCCATCAAAAGTTCACTGGAGGAAGGCAGATCTAGAATAGCAAAACATGCAGAGATCCAATGGGCAAATCACCTTTTCTAATGGATACTGTGAATTCACATAGAACTTGAGCAGTGTAATTATTTTTTCTCAACTTCTTAGCAACTCACCTACAGGAGTCTTTTTGGCACTGGCACATGATTAGGAATCCTGTTCCCTTCCAAAAGGTATTTGACTGAGCATTGAAGCTACAAGAGTAATTTTGCTCTGTGTATCCCTATATTTTATTTAAAAATATAAAATATATAAATATAAACCTATGTGCAGAAAGCCTAAATTTACATGCATTTTCAGATCTCCAGAATCTGATTCCAGTCAGGAGATACAAGTTCCATGTTTAAAACAGCTTGCCAGAAATGCTACAGAGTGGTTGCTAGAGTTGTTGTACTACTAGAAGGTAACAGTGAATTAGAAATCCTTATTCAACATCAGACAGATTACTATGCTTCTACATCTGTGGATGGGAATTCTTGACAGAGGCCTTGCCCCACATGTTTAGGTTTAGAAGATCCTAAATTATGCCCTTAGCTTCTGCACATTGCAGTGGAGTGAGGGTTAAGGATACAGTCTTCTCTCGGGAAGACAGTATATGGAAACAGATTCTCCTACTTCCATGCTTTCAAGGTTGAAAACCTCATACAAAAAAATCAACAGGGTCTGTATTGTGAACATTTTTGAGGAAGGACCAAGACCAATGGTAGGATTCAGCCAGTTCACATCACTTCGGGAGAACCGGTTGTTAACTTTCTGAGCAGTTTGGCAAACTGATTGTTGGAAGAAATCATTAGGGCAGAGAACCAGTTGTTAAATTACTTGAAACCCACCACTGACCGAGACCCTAAAACTTCATATACAAAAAGGTATGTTATCAAGCAAAATGAATGAATAAAGCCAGATAGTATGGCTGCAAGATTTGGAGACTTGTGGTCTTTCCTTAAAACTTGACCTTTCTAAGATTCTGCTTTTTTATTTATTATTTGTAAAAAGGAAAGCCTTACAAGAATTTTTCAACTTCCGGCGGTGACATCAGCGTGTAAGGAACGAGGCTCCGTCCCCGAAGTTCCAATTTTCTTGATTGGAAGCCGTATTTGGCACTATCGACCACGGAGAGGTCGACAGAAAAAGGAGGATTCTCTAGGACCTCGGGGTGACAGCAATCACCCTGAAGGTTCAGAGGAAACCCTCCTAATTCCAGCCAGGAAAAAAACCAGCCATTTTGGCTGGCCAGAGCGCTGTCAACCGATAATTGTGGAAGCGAAGATTCAAGAGAAGCATCGGTAAAGACTAAGTAGATCGAGATATAAAGGTATAATTATAAGGACCTAAATACATTGGCGAGAATAGGACTCCAAAAAGCGGCGGCAAGATCGTCAAGCAAGCGGCGAGAGACAGTGATCGGAGCGAAGCTCAATACACACAATGACAACGCAGATCTGACAGGCGAAAGGAACGAGTGACAGACAAAGAGGATTATAAGTAAGCGGTGGATTATAACCTTAAAATAACACAATTTGACTTAATAGAGGAAAAAAGGATTATTTAAGAGAAAGATTGTAGAAAGTAAACCTAAAGAACTGAGACTTTTTTAAGATCGTTGTGAGCGGAAGGAAACCAACTGAACAGTAGCGAATGGCGG
Source organism: Pantherophis guttatus (assembly GCF_059756535.1). Classification (NCBI taxonomy): domain Eukaryota; kingdom Metazoa; phylum Chordata; class Lepidosauria; order Squamata; family Colubridae; genus Pantherophis; species Pantherophis guttatus. Next base: position 126,883,926 of record NC_142065.1, read on the forward strand.
ACTGAGGATTTGGAGAAGGAAACTTTCACTTTGTATCCAGCGACAATAATAAATTCAACTACAGACACGAGACGCGTAGTGAGACATTAGATACATTGACGCTGTTGCCAAAGGAGATACAACTTGCTACACAGGAATATTGGAACAATTGATTTACTTATGGATTTAATAGAGGATATTGGAATAGAGCTGGGACAGCTGAGTGAAAAGAGGGCGAACTGAAGAACGAAGGAAGAAGGAAAGGAGAAGGAAGCAACCCCAATTGGTCTGAGAGTGATATACTTGAGAACTTTAAATATTAAACTACTAAATTTCATCTACTTTAAAACTTACTTAACTTTGCTTAAAGAATATTAATATCAAACTTGAAATTATTATAATACACATTAAGGAATTGATTTAACATTATTATTATTATTTTTTCTCTTTCTCTTATTGTCTTACTGTTTCCTACCCTATTGAAACAACTATATAGATTGCAAAATAATATATTGATTAAGTGGAATTATATTGCATATTGACTAGAAAGTTAGATATTAATATAGACATTGCATAGAGATTCTTATAGATATCATTAAGGAATAATAATTGTAATAATTAATATAGGTAGCATGTATTGGTAACGGTGATATAACTCAATAGAATACTTTAGATGATTTATAGAGAACTTTAAATCCCATTGATCTATCATAGAAAGGTTATATAGAGATTGTTTAATTTTAAAGTGAATTTAAGTATTGTGATTACTCAGTATTTAAGTATTAATTGCATTATACTGTTTAGGGACAAGAATAGAAGAATGAATTGTTAAAATATTGTTTTTTCTCCCTAACTCCTTCGAATTAATTAACCCGATCCTTATATAACGATATTTCAACCACCCCCAATCAATTAGTATATGAAAATTTGGGGAAAATTAATACAAAAGACAACGATGGCAACATCTTCACTAACAATAACTAAATCAGGGAAAAAATTAACAACAAACCCAATACCTACACAATCTTCACCCGCACAACAAAAAACCATAGACACGATGCTAACTACAGACAAAGAAAAAGCTGCCAGTGCACACAGCATACAGAATATACAGTCTATACTAGCTATGATTCAGGAGGGGATGAACAAAACCCGAGAAACAATTGCAAATAATCACGAAGAAACAAAAAAGAACCATGAGGAATTGAAATCAGAAGTAGGACAAATAAATGATAATATTAAAAAAATGGATGATAAGATCGAGAGAATACAACAAAACATAGTCAAAAACGAAGAACGAATCCAAAACATGGAAGCCAAAATGAGTCTAACGGAGAAAAAGAAGGACAATATCGACAAAATCAAATGGAGTCAAATAGAGAACTCGAAGAGTCAATTACCCATTTAGAATTAGAAAAAGCATCATTCTTTTTACGATTTCAAAATATTGCAGAAACAAAAGGAGAAGATCTAAGACACCTGATGACAGATATATTAGTAGAGGCTACCCAAAAGGAAAAAAGCGATATTAGTAGGGAAATTGACGAAATATATAGAGTTCATACGAACTACGCTCGTAGGAACAAACTACCTAAAGAAATACATGTTAGATTCGCACGTAAAACTGTAAAAGAAGAGATTTACACATCCATGAGAGAGGGAAAACCCTGCTACCAAGGGAAAGAAATAATAACCCTAAAACAAGTTCCAAGAAGAATAAGAGAATACAGAAAAAACTATAATTTTTTGACAACCCTACTGATTCAACACAAAATAATGTTCCGCTGGCTGGTGCCAGAGGGGATCTTAATATCTTGGGACGACAAAAAATATAAAATCGATACGATAGAGAAGGCACAAGAATTCTTTGACACTCACTTTATAATAGAAGAGGAACAGGAAACTAGACGTGATTCAGATAATGTAAACCAGGAACACCCCACGGGGGAAACAAAAAAAGGAAAGGAAGAGAAGGAGCCTAGGGAAAGGGAGAAGATGGAGAGAGAAGGGGCTAGGGAGAAAACGCATATGGTAACAAGAAACACAAGTAAACTTAAACTAATAAAGAAAAACTAAAGGAAATGGGACGAGAGTTGAAATTAATCTCAATTAATATAAATGGCCTTAATCTACCAACCAAAAGAACACACACTTTCAGAAAACTTCAAAAATTAGATATAGATATTATCAACCTACAAGAAGTACATATCAAAAAACAACATCAACAGTTACTAGAAAACAGAAAACTTGGAACACTATTCACCTCACTATCAGATCAAAAAAAAAGAGGTATCGCAGTATATATTAAAAGCCATATCCAGGCAAAACAAATTTACACAGATGAAGATGGCAGGATACTAATGATAGATATTAAGATGGAGACCCGAAATATGTTATTGATATCAATATATGCCCCGAACGGGAGCCAAAAAGAATACTTTAAAAAGATACATGATAAAATTAAAGAATTAGACTACGAACATCTATGTATAATAGGGGACTATAATGCAATCGTTGACATGGACTATGACTACCAAAGTAACAAAAAAAATAACTCTAGGAAAAAGACACTACCTGATTCTTTTAAGGACATGATTCAAGAGTTACAATTGAAGGATGCCTGGAGAGAACTAAATAAAACTAAAAAACAGTACACTTATTATTCAAATCCCCATCAGTCCTGGTCCAGACTAGACATGGCCTGGATGACTGCAGAATTAAGAGAAAATATAAAAGAAATTGAAATCACACCGAATATATGGGCGGACCACAGTCCTATAACAATAGTCTGGAAAGGCCAGCCAAAAAGGGGACGATGGATGATGGATAGAGAGATTATTAAAGATAAAGAATATATAGAGATGATAAAGAAAGAGATGGAGATATTTTTCCAAATAAATAACAGGGAACAAACATCATTGCAAGTCCTATGGGACACTACAAAGGCATATATAAGAGGATTAACAATCTCATTTAAGGCGAAGAAAAACAGAGAGAAACAGCAAAGAAGAAACAATTTATTGACTGAGCTCAGAAAACAGGAAGCAGAATTACAGAACAGACCCGACAAGAAAGAGATCAAGGGGAAAATAAATCTCATCAAACATGAAATAAATTTAATAACAACAACAGAAATAGCTAGGAAAATCAAAATGGCAAAACAAAACCAATTCGAATTCGCAAATAAAACAGGACGTTGGTTGGCTTATAAACTAAAGAAAGAAAAGGAAAAAAAAATAATACACCAACTACAAGATGAACAAGGGCAATTACAGCACATGGACGAAGAAAAAAAGCGAATCGTAAGAAATTTTTATCAGGAACTATATGCACAGGAAGAAATTCAATTGGAAAAAGTGAAAGAATATATAAATAAATCCAACATTCAAGAAATAAAGGAAACTCAAAGAGAACTCTTGAACAAACCAATATCGATGTCAGAATTAATGGAAGCAAAGAAAAAGCTGAACAACAACAAAACACCAGGTCCAGACGGCATCCCAGCGGAATTTTACAAAATCGAATACCAGTCAATAGATGATATTTTATTACAAGTCCTAAATGAAGCAATCTTAGAAGCCAAAATTCCTAAATCATGGATTGAAACAATCATCACTCTGATACCCAAAGAAGACTCAGATCTCACCCAAACCAAAAACTACAGACCTATATCACTTCTAAACGTAGATTATAAACTATTTACATCAATCATGGCCCAGAGAATGAAGAAAATTATCGTGAATTACATCCATCCTGATCAAAATGGACTCATTCCAAACAGGCAAATTAACAAGAACACAAGAACAATAATTAATATACTGGAATATTATGAGCAAAAATCGAATGAAAAGATGGCTCTACTCTTCCTTGATGCACAAAAGGCGTTCGACAATCTTAACTGGGGATTCTTAATACTGCAATTAGAAAAAATGGGAACCGGCGACAAATTTTTAAATATGATTAAAACAATATACTCAGACCAAATTGCAAAAATATGGATAAACGGAGAGACAACAGACCAATTTAAAATATCTAAGGGAGTGAGACAAGGATGTCCTCTCTCTCCTATATTATATATATTAGCATTGGAACCACTGTTGAATGAAATTAGGAACGACAATGAAATAAAAGGATTAAGAACAAAAAACCAGGAGTATAAATTACAAGCATTCGCGGACGATGTAGTATTCATTTTAGAACGACCAAAACAATCAGGACTGAATTTACTAAGGAAGATAGATCAATATGGCGAAGTGGCAGGATTGAGAATTAATAGGCAAAAAACAAAACTACTAACCAAAAATTTGACAAAAACCCAGGAGAAAGAATTGGAAGAGACATTAGGAATACAAACAACAACAAAAATAAAATATTTAGGAATCTGGCTCACCAATAAGGTATCATCCCTCAAAGAAGACAATTACATCAAATTGGCCAAACAAATCCAGAAGGACTTAGAGGTATGGAGTAAATTGAAATTATCACTACTAGGCAAAATCGCTTCAATTAAAATGACAATTCTACCAAAAATACTATATCTATTTAGAACAATACCGATAAACCCAGGAAAATCATACTTCAAAGACCTTGACAAAATGATATTAAAGTATTTATGGCAAGGAAAAAGAGCCAGGATTAAATTGAAACACCTGCAGGACACTAAAGAAAGAGGTGGCCTGGGACTACCAGATTGGCAAACCTATTACACTGCAACAGCTTTAACTTGGATTAAGGATTGGATGACACTCAAAGATAAACGAACATTAGCACTAGAAGGATTTGACTTGTCAAAAGGCTGGCACGCATTTCTATGGGAGGAAAAGCCCAGACAACATGAACACTTCAGGAGACATTATATCAGAGGAGCACTGGCAAAAATTTGGACTGAAATAAGGAGAAAACACTACGACAAAATCCCAAGATGGCTATCAACCATGGAGGCCCAAATCTACCCGAACACAATGGACACAGACAGGATGAAAACCTATGACGAATTGTTGAACACAGAGGGAGACATGAAAACAAGAGAGGAACTGAGACAACAGGGCACGGATATTGATTGGTGGCCGTATTTACAGATAAAATCAAGATATAAAAGTGATATGGAAAAATTTGGAATCCAAAAAGAAAGAAATGAATTAGATAAAATTATAATGCAATCAGATGACAAATTAATAACTAAAATATATAATTATCTATTAAAATACAAATTGGAAGAAGAAGTGGTGAAGGAAAATATGATTATTTGGGCCAAAAATTTTGGATATAATATTAACCTAGAGAATTGGGAAAAAATATGGAAAGTAAATACTAAGCTGACAATGTCCGTGCCCTACAAAGAAAATACGTACAAGATGTTTTATAGGTGGCATCTCCCCCCTGCACGGTTGGCAAGGATGTTTCCCAATACTAATCAGAACTGTTGGAAGTGTAAAATACAGAAGGGGACTTACTACCATATGTGGTGGTCATGCCCCAAAGTCAAAAAATTTTGGAAAACAATTCAAAGTCAGCTGGAAGAAATTACCGCCCAAAAAGTACCCCTCAGACCGGAAACTTACCTATTAGGTATACTGACAAAGGACTATAAAAAAGAGACACAATACTTGATAATACACATCCTAACTGCAGCTAGAATCGTCTTCGCACAAATGTGGAAATTGGAAAACACGCCACCAGAAGAAAAAATAATACAAAAAATTATGGAATGTGCAGAAATGGACAAATTGACCAAAGAAATACAAGGAAAAGAAGATACAGACTTTTACTTAATTTGGCAAGAATGGTACAAATGGTTAGACAAAAAAGACACGAAATAAGAGATTACCACCCAATGATACAAAAATAAGGAAATAAAAGGAAATATCGTTATATAAACATTGATACAAGATGAAAGATAATATATATAGATATACTGATATATAATTACCGAAGTAGCTTTATTTTCAAAGTTCAAGTTATGTGACTTGATTTCATTGTATAGTTAGTAAATGTCTAGTTTGTTTTAACGTTTATGTCTATATGTGTATGTTTGTTTACAATAAAAAAAAAATTTTTTAAAAAAAAGAATTTTTCAACTTTTATCAGATGAGTGTATGTCTTTGCAAAAACTTCTTGCAAAGCTTGATTTCTTTATAATGGTTTTTACCAGGGGAAGAAAAAAAAAGGAAAAAATATAAACAAAGCGTGGGATCAATTTTTAAGCCTTAGGGTTATATTCCTGATGCTTGATTCTCCCGCAGATTGAAAAGGTAACGAATAGCACAAGGCTGAAATGAGTTACCAGATTAATGGCAAGGGATACATATTAAGTTACAACTTTGCGGTTCACCTCTTGAACTCATTGTTTTCAAAGTCTGAACTGATTCAACAGTTTCTAGAATGATGGATCATAGAACTGGGAAAGAGTTCCATTTTGTTTCTTATGACACTATCATAATGACCCAGCAGGAGAGCAATCGCTTAGAAAACCAAAGCACAATCTTAAAAGTGTTTTTTATTGGGGCAGCCTACCATTGATATAGAAGGAATGATCTTGGGAGACAGGAGGAAGACAGGCAAAAGACTAGGCAATGGTCAGATAAGGCAGTTTAGCTGACAGAAGCAAGGGATGTGTGACAAACATCTCAGAGGGGATCCTCCCCACTGTAAAGGTGAGGAGAGAGAGATATACTTTCAGACTTCCAAGATTCTTTTAATATAATTTTACAATAAATGTAGAGCTAGTACTTCTAGACTGTCTTGCAAGACTGACAGACTTGCTTATATAGCCAGGAAGCTCTCTTGTGCTCTTTAGTCAAGAAAAAGGGCAGTCCCTTATGTCTATATCAAGCAAGACAAAAGTGGCTGTTCTGTGATACAAGCTAGGAAAATATCAGAATTCCAGATACAATTGGAAAAAAGTTCTAAGGGGACACTCGTTCCAAGTCCTAAGCAGCTGGTGGTTGGATATTGCATTTACCCATGGATTGACAGAACCACAATGTTTTGCCATGTTGGGTAGAGAGGAACAGCCAATATACAATGATAAAAAACAATAATGCCCACCATCTGGTGACAGCAATCAGTCAAACAAGCCACTTGATGGGCTCCACCCCATTCTGGGTTCCCCGGCCCGTTGACAAAACCAGGTCTTCAGGGCCTTGCAAAAGTGTCAAAGTGGGGGCCAGTCTAATCTCTGCAGGGAAGATATTCCAAAGGGAAGGAGCCACCACGGAGAAGATCCTTCTAGGTCCTGCCAGATATACGAAGCTGACTGATTAATTGGGCATGTTCATACATTTTCTCTGACAAAACTTCTATTATGCCGTGGTGGTACATTGGTTAGAATGCAATATTGCAAGCTAACTTTGCCCACAGCCAGGAATTCAATCCTGACTGGTTCAAGGTTGACTCAGCCTTCCATCCTTCCAAGGTTGGTAAAATGAGGAACCAGATTGTTGGAGGCAATATGCTGACTCTGTAAACTTCTTAGAGAGTACTGTAAAGCAGTATGAAGCTGTATATAAGTCTAAGTGCTATTGCTATTGCTATTTTAAATCAGAAAGGATGGAAACAGCTGAAGCCCCTATAAGTGATCATGCAGTTAATTATTTTATCCACAAAAAGCAATTAGAAACTGAGGGTTTTTTTCTAAGAATAACCTATGTAACATATTTAAAAATAGGTTTGATTACTATACTTGTATTTAGCATGAACTTTAGAGCAAATGTTATTTGCTGATTTCTCTAGAACATGCAGTTTCACAACACAAAGGCATTTTTATTAAAATTGGCAACCACCATCCAAGTCTGCAATTTCTAAATCAATTGGAGCACTTGCTTAACCTGTTGACATTTAGATTCATCCAGTGAGACATATTACAATTATTAGCTCCAGCTGGTCCAGAACGTGGCCGCGCGGGAGATTATGGGGGCGACGAGGCGCTCCCATGTGACACCTCTCCTGTGCGAGCTGCACTGGCTCCTGGTGATCTTCCGGGTGCGCTTCAAGGTGTTGGTGACCACCTTTAAAGCACTCCATGGCTTAGGGCCGGGGTACTTACGAGACCGCCTTCTGCCACCAATAGCCTCCCACCGGCCAGTACGCTCACACAGAGTGGGCCTCCTCAGGGTGCCGTCCGCCAGACAATGTCGGCTGGCGAACCCCAGGGGGAGAGCCTTCTCTGTGGTGGCGCCCACCCTCTGGAACAACCTCCCCCCAGAGTTACGTACAATAACAGACCTCCGGATTTTTCGTCGGGCCCTGAAAACCTATTTATTTCAACTAGCTGGGCTGGCTTGAGTCAAATTTTAAACTGATTTTAAATTGGAATTGTTTTAATTACGGCCAAAATATTTAATTATTTTAATCAGTTTTTAGATTTTGTATGTTTTGTATGTATGTCTTGTTTTTACTTTGGCTGTTCACCGCCCTGAGTCCTATATTGGAGAAGGGCGGTATAGAAATTTAAACAAATAAATAAATAAATAAATAAGTTGTGCTTGGGACACACAATAAATATTAAAGATGTTCTGGTCTCAGTGTATTTCATTAACTTGAATAATAAGCTAATAGGAGAAAATTATGTCAAAATATATCTTCAATTAAAAGTGAAGGAGCTAGATTGTTTCTTTGTAATATATTGAGTGGGCTGATAAAAGCTCCAGTAGTGAGGCAGGTGTGTTAGTCTCCTGTGTTCCTAATGGTACTGTCACTAACAGTTGCAAACTAACACATCTGGAGGGCAAATGGTGCAGAAGTCTGATTTCTGGGTACCAAAACATGTGGAAAATATATCTAAATTCCTCTGAGATTTGCTGAATAGACTCAGCTATGAGCCTCTGTGGTCCATCCTCTTTCTTTTCAAACAAGAGAACTATTTGAGGTTTTGGAAATATCAACATTCTTATTTAATTTTAAAAACCACTCATTCAAGAAGATTTAAACTAGATAGAGTCCCATATTGACCTTATTAATGTGGAGAGACTCGATCTGTAGGGAACCGTCCAAAGATAGCAAGGGAAGCTGAGTCCCTTCTGAATTAAGTGACTAGTTCTGAGAATTTCTCATAGCCACTTTTTCATCTGATTTCCTCCAGCAAGTAAGACCAGAAATTGTTCTGGTTGTTGGGTTGGGAATAGCAAACCAGCAGGAATAGGGCTGAATTGCTAGTTTCTTTATCTCATCAAGTGCTTGTATGGACAAATGTATTTGTCAAAATAATGTGTTGCTGTTATAATTATTGAAATTCAAGATTGCATGCATCTGCGATTTGTATAAACCTACTGATCACTAGACCACATAAGTGTAAAGATATTTAGCAGGCTGCACGTGTTTATCTTTTCCTTTTCCATGTACTTTTGTATGTCTCTGTGAAAGATGCCTTTATTTACGCAGAGCTTTCATCACTTATTTCCCTCTCAGTTCAGTTCTTTTTTTCTTGTGTCACTCATGGTCTCAGATGAATCCCTCTCTCTCTCTTTATAATGGCCCTGTTGGACATCTCACAGAGATACATCTCAGAGAAACAGAGCATTATAGTTTTGAATAGTTTGATTTGTTTGACAGGTGGTATTAATCTATCCATCCTTAAAATCAGAATGCCTGAGACATAAGTTAGAAAAGTTGGTTGTGTGTGCTTTTTATGTCGTGTGTGCTTTTTCACAGATTCATAGTTTTAATTTTTACTGTTTTATATGTATTTGTTGGGTTTTCTTTAATTCAATGTTGTATACCACCCAGAGCCACTTTTTGTGAGATGGGCAACTATACAGATATGATAAAACGAATGAATAAGGTATCAAAGTCTGAGGATGCTCTTCAAGGACAGTTCTATTTGATAATATTGGAATTTTTTGAAATAATTGTTTCAATAATTAAATTAATTGTTATAACACAACAGTTATATCAACCTTTAAAGTAAGAATGCATTTGTTTATTAACATTATAATTATATACCTCTCCTATTCTGTAAGAAGTCAACATGGGAAATAGTTTTCACTACCTCATTTTATAGTAATGTTAAAGTTTAATATATTTATCCCCTTATTTTCTCACCAAAATAGATGGGAAACTATGTAATTATATTGCCAGTAAATAACTAACTTGGAAGATCCTAGACTTGTGAAAAATAGGTGTCATGGATGACCCAGTCCATGAGTAACATGTGAAGGCCAAACAACAAATCCATTGGAAACTACAAAAGAGGTTTCCTGGAAACTATGGAGAGTTGTCTTCTGTGGCAGTTCAATGCTCACATAGTAAAGACCATTTCACTTTCCTTCTGAAAGAATTCCTCTTTCCATTCATCACTATACTATCATTTCAAATATTCATTTAGGAATGATGTAAGATCATACTAAATGCAAATGTAAGTTCATGAATGTAAAGGTAAGGTTTGATGCATATTGTAAAAGGGATAAGAGCCTTAAGGAAGAGAATGTCCTCCAGAAAATGTAAAAGTGATCCCTGAGATGTCATTGAGAATGAATCCTTCAATCTATTCAGATCTGGAACCCATCTTTTGCACAAAGAAGCATTTTGTGATCCACTTCTCATTCTTTCTCTCTGTCACACACACTCATAAATCTGTATGTTGATCATTCAGATGATGAAGCCAACCCTGATTCATTACAGGACCCAGAATGGGAAGCACAGTGTCCTTTATACCTGCTTGTCTTCCTTTCCAGGTTACAGTCTCTTCAGTTACTTGATAAAAGGAAGATAATAGGAATAACTGAGGTATAAGTAATAAGAATAACTGAGGTTATTCTTGCCATTTAATGTATGGCTCCTCTTTCTGCTCTTCACTGATTATGACCATATTTCACTATACTCATTGTTCTAAAAACTTGTGTCTCCAGGTTTCAGAAAAGAGTCTGAGAAATAAGGAAGCAGACTGTATCAGGCTACCAAATTTGGACTCCAAAAATAGAACAGAAAGCCTTGGTCCCAAAAAACCATTTCAGATTAATTAAAATATTTTTGTATGCATTGAGTTGAGTTCCACTTTATGAAAAAGTCAAAATAGTTATTGCAATGATCAAAATTACCTTCTTGGAAGTGACTGTGTGGCAGAAAATGTGATGTTCCCAAGGCTGCCTAGTAAAAAAGATGGTGCTTGTGACTGCATTCAGGGCAAAATAAAAAGATTGAAAACAAATCCCACCCACTGAATGAGTAGTTATTTAAATTTTGATTCACACCATAAGCACAGAAGAAGGACAACTTTTGTACTCTTGCCAAAATAGCCCTTTTTCTGGCTGCAAGAGACAGGAGATTGACCTCCACTTAAACACCCTGAGGTAAGAGGAGTAGCCAGTGGAAATTATTTATAACCTGACCAGCTCATTTAATTTCATTCTCTGAAGCCGACAGTGCTTGACTGACACAGCAATAATGGACAGCGAACTTTTGTGCCAATTAATTGTTAATGAGAGGTTTGATTAGCAAATAAAGTGCCTATTAGGTAACTGATTGTCTTTCTTTTATAATACCAGAGGTCAACTTTTTAAAACAACTGAAAAGCCATACTATAGCTAGCGGGGGTGGGAGTGTGTGTGGGGCAGGAAGCTATTTAAAATTTAACCCTAATTTTCTTGAGGTTGAATAACATTGCTTCAATGCAGTTGGAAAAAGGGAAACTGATCTACAAGAATAATCAATCAGTCCATAATTAATGAATCAGTAATTTCTGGTTTCCTTCAGAAAAACGATCACTTCTATTTCACTTAGTTTGGCTTCAGTTTTTTTTCCTTCTGGGCTGTTGCCATGTTACACAGCTAGATGGGAAAAACTCCCACTGTATGAAGTGAAGCACCCGCTTAATTCAGGTGCAGCCAGCTGATGCTTTAAGTAGCCTACTCAATATAGAAAGATACATTTTCTCAAAAAAAAAAATGTGCTGCTTTCTGCAAAGGGAATTAGTCTCACTAAACCTTTAGATATCATTAATAATGTCAGTAACCTTGCAGATTGAATGGATTTGCAAAAATCGTTTGAGAAAGATTCTCAGCAAAAGTGCTAAGCAAATAATAACTGTCCATCCCCAGGTAAGAAAACAGCTCCTGTTATGCATCAGTTACTGGTTAAATAACCGAAAGCAAAGAATGCAGACAAAAAGTAAGAAGAATAGAGCAAAATTACTTGAAAAGAGAGAAAATAGCTTCCTGAAAAGATCTGTGCTATACTGAAATGGATACTTTTTAAACTTATTCATTAATAATTGTTTGCTACTCTTCTCCTTAATATGGTGTTGGAACAATTGGCCTGCCTTGGATATAACAGTGACTGTTTGTCAGAACAGAACACAAACTGTTTTATGCTGATATTATTTATTTCTATTATACATTTTTGTGTAAAACAATACAGGTTTTAAATTGCTCACTTTAGCAAACATGGGACCAGTGTTTTTTGAGGGCCGGCCTCTCCCCAGTTATATTTACCTGTCCCATCAGTGAAGCTGTTCCCAACCCTGCTGGCCTTCCAGAAAGGCCTTAAAACTTGGTCCTATAACCTGAGGATCCCATGATAGAGTGAAATCTGCTAGATGGTTATATGACAGTGGGGTGGGTAGAAAAAACCCCGTTCCTGTTAGTCCATCATCAAACTGTTAACACTATATCAATACTTTTTGGTACAGCATATTCACAATTAGTAATAAGATGTAACATTAGCATATAATATTGATTGTGCTAAACCCCAGCCACTTTCATACCTGTAATGTTCTTTGATTACAAGATAAGACAGGCCGAATGCTTCCAATATCTTCTTTTAATATGACATTAGAAGCATCGGTATGTCTTATCATGCAATCAAAGCAGACTTCTTAGAAGCATTTTTAACAAATGGATAAAATATTATAACAAATGGATAAAATATTACAAAATTGGTGAGAGAATAAATGTTTGACTTTTATCTACATTACAAATATCATGGAGGCTTTTAACTTTATCACCAGACATATATTTTGACTTTTTTATGGAATACAAATAAAAATCTCTACAAACACAATTATCAAGTGTTTATGTAAACACTTTGATTTAATGCAATGAGCTGCATGGCATTTATGGAAAATTCAATTTTTCCTTTATTCACATGACAAATTTATAATTCCAGTGTAAAAATTGCAGATTAATTTTTTTAAACCAGAGACCAAGTATGCATAGTAATATCCTAATATCTTAAATTAGTGATTATAAATCATCTTTTTTTATGTCTAAAGGACATAGGAAAAGTATAACATGCTACATGGATAAAAACCCATTTTAGGTTTTATATTACACAAGGAGAGAAATGTATTTTTGATGTAGTATACTAGTTGTTAATTTCATAATCAGTTTCTATCTTCATTAAGCCTCAGAGCTTGAAGCTAATCTGATATTTCTACTGACTTTGAGTGTTGTCCTTTAATTTCCCATGAAGGCTGAGGATTTGTCCAATAAAATAATGTTGGTTTCATAGAATCATCTGCTGCAGAAACAGTAGAATTATCCAGCCAAGTGAATGGACTGCTTCATGTGGAATTGGAGGGTGTATTAAACTAATAATAGCAACTAACAAGTAATTTACAGTTTCTTTTGGTTTTCCTGCTTTTCATAGAATATTATCTGGTCTCAAATGAAACTATTTTCTCCTCCAAAGTAGGGGTCTTGGATGGGAAATGTGTTGTTCAAGATGATCTACATTTTTCAGTTTGTTCTTGTTTACTTGTCTGGGGGTCCTGGAATGATGGGGAAGTACTAGAGATTGACTGTATAATCATTTATTAGTGGTACTCTATTTCTATATGATATGTCTTCTGGGATAGCCAGTTTATTGTTCCTGCATAATGAAGTTCTTATTTCCCTGCACTCTCATCTGGAATTATGAATCTGTGCATGATATAATTTATTGGCTGATATCTATATTTTGGTAATAGAATGACTTACCTGCTAGCTTCTTCAGAAATGCCTTTACAGAGTAATCTGTTCCTCCACTATAATTATGGATGTCAAGTAAAAGACAGAACAAGTTCCTTTCTGGCAGGCAAAGAAGGAGTTTAAACCAGAAAACCAAAGAAGAATAAGGTAGCTTATCAGCTGCATAAGTTTATTTGCAAGGATATTAAAGTTCCTGAGTCAATGTGAGGACAATGAAATGTAGCATAGATATAGAGACCCTGACAATCAGGAATTGAGTCAATTCTGGGGGAAAATGCAGGCATACCAGCAGGAAGAGTAATATATACCAGCATCAGTCAAAGATAGGAAGTGGAACAGGATATTTATAATCGTGAGGGTTGAAAGTCTTCCAGTGTATGTTGATGTGTTAAGTTAAACAAACAAGATAAAAACAGTTGCTTAACTGTCACCTGTGATGGTTGACAACACTTTTGTTTCAAAGCATTGGAACAAAAAGATATTGTTAGCTATTCTATATAACTAGTAGGCTGTGTCCGCCCATAGACAGAAAAGTGATCTTAGCTTAGTTCCAACAAATTTCCAGGATATATTAGTCTTAAACTAAGATTATATACTCATAGGTAGATTACAATTCACATATTGGTACAGATGCAGTGGGAAGACTGCTACTGGGGAAAATCATCACTGTAGAATTACAGCAAACTTAAATTCTCTGCATTGGCTACCAAAAGGAATAAGTGCTGGTGACCACCGATAAAGTCTTTATGGTATAGCACTGAGATATATTAGAGACCCTGCTTGCCAAGTAATACTCTACTCTTCCTGTATGAACATCAAGGCAAAACCTGCCAGGGATCCACCTCCAATCCCTGGCCCTTGAAATAGTGTGTAGCACACTATCCCTGAATGTGAAATTAACCTCTTCCTTCCTATAAAACCTATTTTGTTTCAATGGGTCTTTGGACCCAGAATTGATTTAGAATCTATTATTACATATTAAGATTGTTAGATAGACTTTGTGTTGCTTCTTAGTTATTGAGTTAACTCTTATGTTTATACTCTTGTGCATCACACAGAGTTGATCAGATGGGACAGATTATAAATGCTGTAAAATAATAAATACATAAGTAAAGGCTAGCCAGCCAGAATTCTACTGGGAAAGAGAAATAAATGTAAGCAAATATTGGTATTGGGAGGCAGCTGTGGAAGTTTTATATCTGTCTATATAAATCCACTTTTGCCTCTGCTGTTGAATTATTCCATTTTGGTACTATTTTGTCTTCTCTCTGTTGAATTTTTATAACACACGCACCCAAACTCATACATTCACACATCATTTATTGTGTTTTCATCTCACTTACTATATTCAACAGATAAATATTAGAAATGGGAAGTGGAAAACTGAGGATGTATGTGCATTAATCATAGTTTGAAAGCATCCAAGCTACTTCAAAATGAATCTGGAGGAAAGCCGTTACTGGTGTTTGTTTTGTTTTAAATTAGCAATTTCCTTATTGACCATTATGAGCAAGCATCTCAGCTGGAACTATATTGGAATCTGAGCTGCCAAAAAGATCATCAAATGAGAAATAAAAAGCATATGGAGAGGAGAAACCTTCAAAGTTTGCCTTGCTGGTCTAGTGGAAAGCATTCTGGCGGGTAGCCATCTGCACCCGCTGAACAGAGGGATCCAGGGATGACACTGATCGATTTAACAGTAGGAAAGTATTAATGATATGCAGCTCTGATGGCTGAGCCACTTCACACTCATTTGCATTTCCATTCATCATCTCAGCATTTATCATTATGAGGCGAATGCCAGAACTAATTAAAGTCTGGGCTAACAGGGTGACATGAGGGACCAGCCACCACTTCTATGGAGGAAAATGAGGGAAACATTCCAGCAGGAACCATACCAACTTTACACCAAACCTAATTAACTTAATTCCTAACTAAACTGTTAGAAGCTCCTTCATTTGGACAATCTAACAAGGCTGGATTTAAGTTACATGAGCGATTCCCTCCTCTGTGATTTTGTAACACCGTTTTATGTAACCTTTTTTCTTTCAGATAGACTAGGTTTCTCTAATTTCTTGGCATTCATTTTACCTCTGGCTGTGAACAATTGACAAAAATCTACCAAGTATAAAAATAAAAAGAACATTTTAAGGAATAATGCCTAGGATATGAATTTATTCTCATGGTAGCTCCAGTTAAGGGGGTGAATGTCTCATTCAGCCAGGCATCTTAAGATGGAAAGATATAAAAGATAGGGTAAAATGTGTATGCAAATTCAAAATTATTGTCCAGGTAGCACAAACACAAATGAGATGGGACTCCTGTGGTGTGAGACAAATGTTGAGAATAATAGAGCCTGCCCTTCCCCCAAAAGAAAATAGCAACAACAAAAATTCTACTTCCCAAGGTCATTTCACTTAACAGGATTTCTTTCTGTGTAAACATGAATAAACTTTTACTAAAAAAGAGGAAGAAGATTCCATTTTAAAACACATTAGATTTTTTTAAAAAATAAGTTTTTCTATTTCTGTCTAATATCCACATAAAATATTTTGTATTCTGTAATGTAAGATTTATTTATTTATTTTGTCTGTTGGTTTATTTTGTTTGTTTGTTTTAAGGCTTAGAACCTACTTTAATCAAATCTGATTCTGAGTGAAACACAATTCCCTCTCTTTGTTCATTTAGATTTAAAAATACAATCAAACATCATTAATGTAAGTAATAAACATAGGCCAAATCAATAGGAGCAAAAATGAAAAATTGTAAAAAAAACCAGAAATGTTACACTCAATAAATCAGGTAACAGCACCAGTAATATATCAATAATTAATCAATAATTAAAATAGATGCAAATAAGTAGACAAGATAAAATATAAAATAATAATAATCAATAAATCCCTTTTATATTCTCAGTGATGAATTCTACTCCCACATTAGACATGAAAACAGACCGCATGATTTTGTACCAGTCACATTCTCTCAGCCTAACTCACCTCAGAGGGTTATTGTTGTGGGATTAATAGAAGGAGGAAGGAGTATTAGCTATGTTCGCTGCTTTGAGTAGCAAAGGTGGGATAAAAATAAATCTAATAAACAAATAAATATGCATAAAATATGACTTATATTCTACTCAAAGGTACTTTCCACCAAATTCAGTGGGGTTTCCTCCTAAATATTATTCAAATTGTGTTTTTGGCAACTCAGCATTGGGTCTATACTTTGATTCATATTCTTCCAAGGATCAAAATAGGACCTGACTTTTGAAAGCAGAAGAGCTGTGGGTCAGAATGGGCACCAATATATATTTCCTAACACTTCTTTTTTTGTTAGTAAAAATTAGAATGTGGAAAACCTGTTGACCTTGAAAAGCTTTGCCTTCCAAAAGGCCACTTTGATAGTGGTCTGACTATAAAACAAAATATCTGTCTTTTGGGGGTTGTGTTCTGAAATTAGAGTAAACACATAGTTTGTTCCAGGCATGAAATAAATCTTGACTAAGAAAGGTCATTTGAAGTGATCCCATGGCAATCCAGCTGTTGTATTGTGGCTTGCAATCAGATAGCCAGTTCAGCAGCAGAGACAAGTCAAATCCCTGCTGCTACTGGTTTAAAGGAAATGAAGTGATTTGAGAGTACTAAGTGATAGAAATAACTGATAGAAATAAATGAGCAGATAGAAGACCAATTTTCACAACTACATGCTTGTCAGCCTGCTTGGTAAATTAGTGCCATTTTAGATGTAATTGCTATGGTGAAGTTAGAGTTTATGGGATGGATGGATGGATGTCTTACATGTGTGTTCCACTATGCTTTATTTTCCAGCAAATAACACAAATATGTGTGTGCCTGTATATACATGAATATGAGCATGTGCTCACCAGAAGTGTTATTAATATTGCTGAGACTATGCCAACTCAAGGACTACCTGAATGCAGGTAGTCCTTGAGTTACAACCATAATTGAGCCCAAAGTTTATGTTGCTAAGTAAAACATTTAAGTGAGTTTGCCCCATTTTACGACTTTTCTTGCCACAGTTGTTAAGTAAATCATTGCATTTGTTAAGTTAGTAACACGGTTGTTAAGTGAATCTGGCTTCCCCATTGACTTTGCTTGCCAGAAGGTCGCAAAAGCTGATCACATGATCCCAAGTCACTGCAACAGTCATAAACATGAGTCAATTGCCAAGCATCTGAATTTTGATCATGAGACCATGGGGATGATGTAATGATCATAAGTATGAAAAAGTGTCATAAGTCTCGTTCTTCATTGCCATTGTAACTTTGAATGATAATTAAATGAACTGTTGTAAGTCGAGGACTACCTGTACGATAATATTGATCTGTTAAACTTGCATAGGTACACTGTTTATTCTCCTATTGTATCTCCTGTTGATTTTATACTTAAGGGTACATTTAAACTTGCACAAATGCAGCACAATAGAACTTGCATAATACCAAGTAGAAGTTCCCATCTCACCCTGATTTCAGAACCCCAGTTATAGATAATTTGAAGAAAATGGTGATCAGGTATTTGACATCTTCTTCTGAAAAATTTCAATTATTTCAACTGTTGAAACAATTCAATTTCAATTGTTGATTATGTTAATTTAGCTCCATCCCTAAGGGTCTCAAGGAATGGATGCAAAAGGGCAGAACACTATTAGAACACTGCACTACAATCACGTTCAACCAAAGAGAAAAAATACTACTACATTTTTCCAAGCTGCCGGTTCATCCTGTCAAATGTGCAAATCAAATTAACATCTGATATGTTAATTTCCTCTATAAAAGAATAACAATCTTTTTTAAAAATGCAAGGATTTGGAATTTTCAGGAAAGAGGAAAAATAAGAGATATAATAGACATCAAATATTTGTGAAATTATGTAAGGAGTAGAGATGGAGGATCAAGAAAAAATGTTCTCATCCCTCAAATTATTGGCAGTTCAGGTCATCTAATGAAATGTCAGACATGAGGAAGTAATTCACCACCTAGATTTAATGTATGGAACCAGGCTGTGGTAGGTTTCAAAATTTTTTACTACCGGTTCTATGAGTGGGTCTTGGTGGGCATGGCATGGCTTCGTGGGCATGTCAGGGGAAGGATACTATAAAATCTCCATTCCCACCCCACTCCAGGGGAAGGATACTGCAAAATCCCCATTCCCTCCTCACTCCTGGGGGAAGGATATTGCAAAATCTCCATTCCCATCCCACTCTGGGGCCAGCCAGAGGTGGTATTTGCCTGTTCTCCAAACTACTCAAAATTTCCACTACCGGTTCTCCAGAACAGGTCAGAACCTGCTGAAACCCTCCTCTGGAACCAGGCTATCATGAAATATGATAGTGGCCACTAACTTTAATGGCTTGAAAGTGGGAATGAACAAATTTAAGGAGAAGAAGCATTATCAGGTGCTGCTGATTATGACACTGTAGAATTTGTAGATCTCAGTGGCAATCAGAATATAATCTTTTTTTTAAGCTTCCCAGAAGGTTATTATGTAATATATGGGCTACTGGACTTAATGGAGTTTTATTCTGATCTAGCTGAGTCCTTAAATTATTATGCAAGCAACTAAATAACCATTTTTTGTGACTTGCTTCATTTTCATTCTGTCAGACATGCAACTCAAAATTAACATATGTTATATTAAGTTTCTCTTCTTTGGCTAGTAAGTAAGTTTATAATTGTCTGCCCACAGCAATGGTTAGTGAGCTGATAGGCTATGTTTAATATAAAATATTATCTAAGTTTCATTCATTCATTTATAGAAATGGGAATTTTATAATCCCAGAGAAGTTTAGATATAATTTAAATTGTGTCCAAAACCCATCATAGCCTCAGCACAATTACTAGCTTTTAGCTGAATACTTTTTTGACATCTTAATCTTTTAAAATCATTTTGCCTATCCATGGTTACTTTATTTTAATTGTATTGATGTAGAATCTAAAATATTTTATTGAAAATAAAATAAGTTTCTTCTAAGGGGAAATACTATGAATTCTTGAAGAAAAAGCTGGCTCTCAGCATGATAAAAAAAAAGTATATAAAAGTCCAGCAATTTAGTGAAAGGTTAGTGCAGTGGTGAAATCCAAAATTTTTTACTACCAGTTCTGTGGGCGTGGCTTGGTGCGGGTGGTGTGGCTTGGTGAGCATGGCAGGGGAAGGATACTGCAAAATCTCCATTCCCACCCCACTCCAGGGGAAGGATTCTGCAAAATCTCCATTCCCACTCCACTCCAGGGGGAAGGATATTGCAAAATCTCCATTCTCACCCCACTCTGGGGCCAGCCAGAGGTGGCATTTGAGTCTGAACAACTCAAAATTTCCGCTACTGGTTCTCTGAACTGCTCAAAATTTCCGCTACCGGTTCTCCAGAATCTGTCAGAACCTGCTGGATTTCACCCCTGGGTTAGAGGTAGCATAGACACATATTTCACTCTAGTTAGAAATGATCTGTGTAAAGAGCCCCTGCATCTGTATAAGAGTCATTGTTCCCAATGTGCCTTGTATATGGAAGGTAACCTCTTCAGAACAGGAACTCAGACTGTAACCTCAGAATTTGGAGAAGGATGACGCAATTGTACCAATAGAGAGGCATTAAAAAAGCCTCCACTTTTGTTAGAAGCTAACTCAAATGAGGCAAAGAGAGGACAGGGTTGCAAGTGATGGAGATGAGTGCTAGACAGTTTCCTCTATAAATGGTAAGTTATACCCACAATCATTTGACAAATTATTTTGCAGCATAGAACTCCCCATAAAGAGGCATTGAGGACTCAGATTGTTGGGGGCAATATACTGACTCTGTAAACCGCATAGAGAGGGCTGTAAAGGACTATGAAGTAGTATATAAGTCTAAGTGCTATTGCTATTGACTGTTGATAATCATATCATCCGTTCTACACATTATCATCATTATATTCCATTTGTGTGTTTTTTAAAGAAAAAGGAAACATCAAGTATGAGCTGAAGATTTTTCTAGTGGCTCCATCCTACTGTTTTTTACTTTCCAAAACAGTACTCTTTAATCAGTGAGCCTGCACACTGAGCAGAGAGATGCTAATATATTAATGTTTGCACCATTGGGCAGTTTAAGAGGGCTCAGTGGAGATGAAATCAAAGTCTCCTGTATCGTGGCATTTATTATTTATGATCATACTATAGCAATATAATAGCTAATAAAACAATCTTAGACAAAGAAATAGTAGAATTCTTGGTTAGGCGGCTGTTAGACTGCTGTTAGAATTTTATCCAGTTCATTCTGTTTCAAAGGAACACAGCATCTATAGAGAACAATTGATCGATTTGTTTTCATCCCTTAATTTTCTGATTTTATGGCTATAAATGTCCATACATACAGTACGTATGCACACACATTTATATAGATATACAAATGAATGCACATATGAATACACACCCAGTATGTATTTGTGTATGTGTGTGTGTGTGTGTTTGTGTGTAACTTTGTACGCCTATATAAGCAAAGTGAATATCTAAAACTCTTCAGAAAATATGTTAACATTGACATGTCAACACAAACAAAGAAAGTGTAGCTATATTGGTGATTTGTAAATGTGGAATACATTGGTGTTTGTCTAAAAAGATATACATGTTCATGTGTATCACATATTTATTCCAATTTTCATGTCAACTATTTTATAAACATACTATAGCTTTGGAAGTTACATATCCATATTACGACCTTTCCCTCACAAGAAAAATGATCCCCCCCAAATTCATTTCTTGTCATGTCCACACAAATATATAGAGAGCTAAAATGAAACAATTAACAGCAGGCTACTGTGCAAGGAAGCACACCTACTGAATGGACAGTATGGATAACACAAAAAGCAGCAAAATGTTGCTTCGCTAAATGCCATTTCTGTCCCAAGCACACAATTGTAAGTATGTGCATCCCGTGCATTTCTCTGTGGGGGTTCTGCTTCTATATTCATTAAATATAGAAAACAGAAGTAGAGGAGGAAAGTACAAAGACTCCTCATAAAAAGAAAAAGGAAACAAGGAAGAAGAAAAATGAAGAAACTTTAAACAACTTCTTTTTAAAAAAAGATCGCTTCCATTGTAAGGGAATAGTCTCATGAACAGTGTCAGCATTCTGCCATATGTTCGAGAAAACCAGGGGCCCTTGAAGAAGAAGAGACTTCTGAATTATTGATCAATGATTAGCAAATGCAATCGAAATTGTAGACTTGATGTTGTGCAGAGATTCATAATTTATGAGTGGACAAAATAGGAGGTAACAGAGGTAGCAGTAGGTGATTTCAGCCCCCATATTGATTACTTAAAACAACAGGAGGTATGTGTAGTGTGACAGATGGAACAAAAACTGACAGTTCACTGCCTGTCCATCACCACAGACAGAGAGCTCAGGGAATAAAGCGTACCGTAGAAGCAAATACATTTCTATTGTATGTCTTTGATCATTATGCTGTTCGACTAGACCAAAGGACATATTTGTTTATAATTTATGTATTCTCTTACTATAAAAGATTGATGGCTTCCTATTACATACCATCCGATCTAAATATCCAGATTGTCCCTGAAACAGCCACAGAAGTGGGCCTGGTAAAAGTCATTCGCTTAGTCCTGTACTTGTTTGCAGGCAGCTGTCTCCTGGCCACCTGCTTCAGAGCACTGGTAAGAAGCCAGTGATGACACTTGTTTCTGTTTGTTGGGTTATACAAAAGAAGAAAGGGAATGGTGGCCTTTCACTGGCATTTAGGAACTAAGTTTAAAACAATTCATATTTGGATTGGAGGTCTTTTCGCTAATTATTAGTTAATTATTCCTACAATAGCAAGAACTGGAATGACATGATGCAACTTCTGAAGCATTTTCGGAGGTCCGATGAGTTTCCTTTGACCACAGCGGTGAAAAATAGGTGTGCTGATTTCCTCCCATTTTGCAGAATAATTTCACTAGATTAAAAAAGGAAAGGAAAGGAAAGGAAGGAAAAGAAAAGAAAAGAAAGGAAAGGAAAGGAAAGGAAAGGAAAGGAAAGGAAAGGAAAGGAAAGGAAAGGAAAGGAAAGGAAAGGAAAGGAAAGGAAAGGAAAGGAAAGGAAAAAAGGGGAGAAGGGGGGAAAGGGGGTGGGAAGGAAAAAAAGGGGAAAAAAGAAAAAATATATTCCAAACTATTCCAGAATCTAAACCTCACCCAAGGCTGTAGCACAGCTTCCCTCAGATTGTGGCATATTGTTGCTCACTGCACCTCTAAGCCTTGTAAAGATTAATAAATGCAGCTTCCAGCCCCAAAAAGGTTCTTCATCTGTACCCTTAAAGCTAGGAAGGGATAACAGAGCAACTTGGGTTTAAGTCCAACCTCAATCATAGATGCTTAGAAGATGATTTTGGCCAGAAAGTGATTTTGGCCAGTTACTATCTCCCAGCTTGTTGCTGAGAAGATAAAAATGGGAAAGAGAATACTATATATCTTCAGGTCTCAGATGTAAAACAAATTATATATTGAATTTAAAAAAATTAAATCCCATATAAGAAACTGTAAAAGAGGCTTGAGTTCAATCAACTTTACTAGGAAAAAAATGTAATAAATAACAGGAGGATGCAAAATATTTCATCCCAATCCACTCTTCAGAATATCTCTTGAAGCTCAGCATATTTGTCCAGAGGTCTTCTTTGTCATCTAACAGAAGATACTTCCCCTTGATTTGCCTTATTAACAGTTTTTTTGGAATTGTCTTCAGGACACACAGAAGGAAGACCCTGAAGATGTGCTAAGGTTTTAAAAGATTTCAGCCCCAAACCATATCATAGCCTCTGAGCGCCAGGTTTGGAAAGTTGCTTTGTGAAGCAACTGTCTAAATAGATTGTATACCCTTAATAAATTGTCTAATTGCTGAAAGGGATGGATATGCATTTTTTTTTTTGTACATGCCTGGGGTTGATTAGGGTTGGTCATATATGGATGGCTGCCAATTCACTAGGCAAGTCTATATGACACATGAATAGAGTTCTAGGTTAAGCAATCATCATTCACATGTAAAGTTTAAAAGATACTGTATTTCTTATGGAAGGTGTAAAAATGTATGTTTATTAACACCATTATTGTTGTATAACTTTCCAATAATTGTACTACTCACAAAAGTGAAACCAGATCTTCAAGTAGCTAAAGTTTTGTTCTGTTTTTTTCAAGTGCTCTTAGTAATTTGACACAATTCAAGTCAATTGTATAGGCACTACTGAAAGATGTGTTTTCATAACTGTTGTCAATTTCCTACATATTGCTGACATGCACTTGCACATTTATTAAAGCACCTTGCAGGGAGGGGGGAAATCTTAATGAGGTCACTTCACTAGCACAAATGTGATCTATATGGATCTTTTACCCTATAAAAGTATCTGAAAATTGCATATGGTACAAATGTGTTTGGAAATTGCACATGATGATCAGCAAGGGTGTGGTAAAAGAAGTTAATATGAATTCATAGTGGTGTTTTTTTTAATGTATGTCACACATGTGATGCACATAAAAAAAACAGGCACAGCTTTAATAGCACCATTATGGCTGCCATTCTGATTTTTGTGTGGACACCCATTGGTGGTCAGGCCGCTACAAGCCACAAGACAACATATGACTTTACTGAAAGACCTACATTTGTTGCCATTTGCCTATTAAGAACTATTTAAGGAGTTAGTATCAATCCTTAAGCATAGAATCTGAATACCTGTCAGTCATACAAGCTAATCCATGCTAAGAAATCCCATATATAAGCACTAATGCCTTGTAGGTCAGGACTATTTTTAATGTGACAGCTAGAATAACATAAACTTGCAAGTTTGAATGTGCTTCCATGCCTCCCGTTATCTCCATTGAACTAGGAAGGGCTTGTTTGAGATGTTTTCTCAAGTTATATTCTGGACTGGAGACCAAGACCTCTTTTTTTTGACCAGTGAGTAAGTCTTCCTCCTATCCTCCTATCCTTCAAGGCATTCCCTCAGTCCTTTACTCCATCTGAGGGCTACCTTAGATCAGCAGAAGATACTCTTCTGAAGGGCCCCTTCCTGCCATGAATTTGGCTACCAGGCTAAATTTGTTTCAACCCCCACTCCCCCAAAGCAATGGAATATTTTCCCTCCACACTTCTGTTATTTACAAAAGTGGTAAACCTGCACATTGTCAGGCTTTTAGCTGTCAAATAAATGTTGTCTTCACTCTATAGATTTTCTTTGTCATGTTTTCCATTTTCCAGATTGATTTATTGTTATATGCTGTTTGGAGTGCTGATATAAGCAGAAAGACATGGAAGACTACTACTGTTGTTGCTACAACTATTTGATTTCTAGCACATCTAGAAAACCTGTCCAATAGAGATCAAACTTTGTAAGTACTGGATCCCTGTTTTAAATTCATTTGAACTGAATGTGTATATATGAAAGTATTTCTTAATTGTTTTGATTGTTGCATATGTCAAAATCATCAAGCACAAAAGATGATGTCTCATTGCATGTTTCCCATGCAATACTGTTTGATAAAATGCTACTACTTATGTATTAACTATCAAACATGGTTGAATGTGAATGATTGTTACATAACAATTATCTAAACAACTCCACAATGATACAATGAAGAGCTTCAGATTGTCCAATGAGGGATTCTGGTTATTTCAGGCTTTAGTTGAAGTTCCTCACTGAAAGAACCAAAAACAATGGGAAAATATGTGTGAAAGGCAGCTTGTCCACTGCCTGGTGAAATACTAAGTACAACAAGTAACCACTGAGAAATCTGGGTTCTTCTAAAACATGCTTTTAATTCACTGTGCAGGATGCTGAGACTCAGTAACCTTCCAATGAACTGAATATTAACTCTATAACCTTGCATAAGGAGAAAAGCAGGAAATATATTTAACAATAATGAGAACTACCACAACCACAACCAATAAACAACACATATCTCAGAAAGCATTACACTGTGGGCAAGTTTCCAGCAAGACATACCAATGCAGAAAGTGTTCATTGAAGGCACAAGGTTTGAAGCCCATTCAGTGCTAGTACTGTTGGATGTAAAATACTCTTACCTGTCAAAAACTTTTATGTATCAAATATTAATAGTGAGGTCAATACCTAAATCAAAATAAACATGGCTGAATATCAGCAAGATTAAATATTCAACAGACATGGAGTGTGACAAGTAACATTGAATTGCAGAAAATATAATTTTAGGAGCAAGTGATTTTTAGACTGATCAGTTTATTCCCTGATATAATTCTACCATTTTCCTTTTACCAAACAGGAAGAAATTGGGTTCCAAGCACTCTTTAACGATTGGCAATAGTTCTATTTTTTCCCCTGTTTCCCTTCTGAGAGTAGAAATGTTGGATTTCCCCAGTGCATGTAGTACTAACCCCAACTCCAACCCCCTCCTTTCTACATGGATAATCCTAACCGAACAGAAGAGCACATTGGGAAATCTCTTAATAATCCCCATCCTAAATCCTTCAGCCAGCAGCAGTCACCTTGCAATGTTTATTCTCCACCCAATAATCTCCCCTTTTCCTAGAAAAAAAGGTATAAATAGAATTACAACCCAATTGCCTCTTTTTATCTGATGAATACCAAGCAGCAATATTGTGTTAGTGGGCCTTTTTGGAAGATATATTGGACTTTAATAAAATTTGATCAATGCATTTAAGTCAAATTGAATTATATGTAAGTGGATAGGGTTGACATATGTTTCAATATCTGCGAGTGATACATTATTCTCCAGTGAGCATAAAATTTAATGAAATATAAATACCCATTAATCCTCATGTTTCAACCAATCAGTCACCAGCGCTCCTGCCTGCTGTTAGCAGAAGCAGGCCCAGAAAATCATCTGTTTTATCTAAGCAGGAGATCCAAACTGGAAAGACATCAGCCAGGCTGGGAAGAAGAAAAAAAATCTACGGTGAAACAGCATTTGGCCAGCTGGTTTGCTGTTATAAACAGTACCATGATCCGTGTTCTCATGTGATAAAATTCATAAAGAAATTCTTCCTGAAATTGGGTTCTTTATTCCTTTTTATACTTGAGAGGACATATTTTAAATGTCTATAATTTTTTTAAAAATGTGCTCCCCTCCAACAATGGCTCAGTCTATTTTTAAAAAAATATGGGCAGTCAGGATGATCACATTGTCAGCCACATTGTTTTAAACAGAGATATAGGATTATCCTCCTGTGCCTTCATTCTTAACCCTTCCATGAGCTGAGGGCTGCACACACAAATAGAGCTGGGATGCAAAAGATAGCTGACAGAAGCAGTAAGAGGAAAGGGACAAAGTGTTCAACAGTTCACAGAGCTTATTAATACTGGTTTTGCCCTATCAAGGGAGTCCTTCTAGGTTTAAAAAAAAAAAGTCAAGATGACCAAAATGTCAGTAGCTGCCAGGACCTATCCTTCCATCCCTCAGCCATCAGAACTGATGAAGCTTCTTAAATGAGAAACGAAACATTTTCTTTTTCTTCAAGGAAAAAAAAACAGTCCAGTTGCCTTTTGAAGAAAAAAAAAAGTACCTTTGAGATAACTATTATCTGGATGACTGAGAATCTCCACGGACATGACTAGGATGGTATAACTGAAGCCTTTCCATTTATTTTTATTTTATTTTTTACTTTTTTTATTAATGTAACATTAAACAAAACAAAAACAAAAATTGCTGAGCACATTGTAAGCCGCCCTGAGTCTTTGGAGAAGGGCGGCATATAAATCAAATAAAAAAAAATGGAACCTTAATCACCTCACTGCAGCCACCATTTGGCTTTTCTGATCTTCCTTGTGAATGCTCCTGGCCAACATCCTCCTTGCAAAACTACTCCTGCAAACCAAAACCCTTTACAGTACGGTATTCCTTTCCAAACTTTAGTTGGATTATAATGAATAAAAAATAAATGCAGCGGAAGAAGAATGAAAAGAATCAGGGCTGTAAGGAGCACTGGTGGTGTCAAAAGTGTCAAAATTGTGGTTGGGTGATGAAAGCCACAACCCATTCTGTATCGAATACATCGACTCATTACCAGTAGGAGTAATTCACTGCTTCCTGAGAATAGACATGGGTGACATGTACCCACCCTGCACCCATGTTTTCCAGCTTGAGTTCTAAAAGTGTTGTTTTCTGATATGAACTGTTTTAGGAGCTTCAGAGCAAATGATCTCTGGTGCTTCATTTAATTCCAGTAACTGCTTCAGTTCCAGTTGTTTGCATGACCCGGCATACCCCATTCCCTTCAGTAACTGGCCACTGCTCTGTGCAGCCATTTCATCCTGTGTTATTAATAACAACAATATCAACAACAATAATAATGATAATTGACAGACTCCTTTACCAAGGAAAATAGGTGGATGTGGAATGTTGCAAGTACATCTGATACTGCATTATTTCTAAAAAAACTAATGATCAATTCTTCCTTGCTGCAAAGTCTCCATGTACCTGTAAAGGAACATAGAATCAAAAGAACAACCTGTTTCCTTTTACTTCGATTATTGCAGCATCAAAATGACAAATGGTACCATGCAGGGAAAAAAAAGAGAAAAGGAAATATCTGCATTAGGTTCAAACAAGGGAATGAAGGAAAAAGTGGTGGTGGTACAGCCACCCATGTGTGCAAACATCTGGGTGAGCAAATGAAATGCCAGGGAGTCAAAGGAAAAGACAGGCACTGATCTCTAAAGTGAAAAGCAACTTACACAAGAGCAGGGTGAGAAGCAGGGGAAAAAACTAATCTGATCTTGCTGTGGCTGGACTAAGCACCAGATGAGTCCCACTGCCAACCCACTACTAGAATGGGGTTTCCGAGGGTGGCTTAAGAAACAGGAACAGCCTAGGACAGAAGCCGCTTAAATTGAAGGGCAGAATTGCCAAAAGTCTGGCCAGAATTTTCTTAGTCCAATTTAGAGTCAAGAAGGCATGAGTACAAGACCAGAGTAACTGAAACAGAAAGGAGGGAGGGAGGGAGGGAGGGAGGGAGGGAGGGAGGGAAAGAGAGAGAGAGAAAGAGAGAGAAAGAGAGAGAGAGAGAGAGATCACCATTGTTTTTAGTTTAGTTTTGTTTAAGCATGATTTATTTAATAAATCACAATGGAAGGGTTTAAACAATGTGCTAAGCCTCCAACTACTTAGTGTGAGCATGTTGATGATGTCTTTTCTTCTCAAGCTTCTGGGATGTGAAATGATTGCTTCCCCTGCATGAGCCTCTAAAGCAGAAATAAAATGGGTGGGAGGTAATTTGGATCTCAAACCCCATTTCATCAGTGAAAGCAAGCACAAAGCATTCTTATTAAGTGCAAAATAAAACCAGAAGGCAATGGGATATTATACTCCCTCAAGCATCTCCACAAAAACCACCTCTTCCGTGAAGCATTCCCATAATCCCTTAATCCTCACCCATGCACTAACCATGTCTGAATATATGATTTAATCCCTAGTCAACTTCATTTTCCTTCTTTATCTCTCTTTTAAAATTTTCCTCCCAATTATAATGTCTACATTACTCTCAAAAGCATTAGGTGTGCCATTATCTTCAGTAAATAAATTAATCATGATTGGTGTCACCTAATGTTTCTGTGGATGCCTTTTGTATATCCTCTTATTTGGCAGTAGCATAGAAAATGGAATGGGCACATATTGGGATAAAGGCACATTTTTGTCCAAAGGGTTTGGTCAACTCAAAACAAGTAATCATCAACCATGAATTGATTGAGGATTACCTCAAACAAATCATTTGTTTTTCAGCAACTTGTAAACATAATGTTGCACATTTCAGCATCTGCACATCCCAGTTGAAGCATCCATGTTTCGTAAAATCTATTGGGTGGGACATAATAAGTATTTGGCAAAATGATGCCTGTCCTTGAATTAATCAAGCCATAGCCCCTTTTCTCAGGGTGACAATGCAATTAACTAATAGGAGCCCCCGTGCCATGCCGCTGCCAGGCACAATCATCTTAAAAGCTGTCTGACAGCTCTGTATTTAGTTTTGTTAATAATTGTGTATTGCAGTCACAAACATTTACCATGTGCAAATGTAATTCATCTGGGCAATAGTGATATTTCCTTTCAAACATTGTGGCTTCTGGGTATCCAGTAGAATTTAATAATGTTTCCAGTATCAGGCATCAACCAGATTTCATGTCTAGCTTACTTCTATGAAGTCTTTCTCACTCATGTAGGTTGAAAACATGAAAAAAGAAGTCTGCAAAATCTAGATATTAGTTAATTATAGAGATAATTTATTGAAATGCATCACTTTGTAGACTTTCTATTTGATATACTAATGGGATGCAATTCAATTAATATATTTATAATTTGAAGCTACTGCTTTTCCATCCAAGATATTTCAGTATTAGCCAACAAATCCACCATGTTATTCTCTTATACTTTTTAAATATGAGGAATGTTTTTTTCAGTTTTACATGTTAAAAAAAACCCCAAATCCCTCATACATTCTAAATAAAGTATCTATTTCATCTCTTGCTTACATTTACCTGCTTATCTATCTGATTGTAATCTGAATGGAGTCTCAATGACAACATTTAAAAAAATGTTTTAATTTTATTGAACCAGGAGTGAAGAGACCCCCATTATATTCCACCTCAACTGTAAGAGCTCACTCTGGAAGCCACAATGTTTGCCTAACATACAGGGTAGTTGGGAAGAAAAAATTATGTGCCCCCCATCTCACAGAAAGTGATTCTGAGTAGCCTACAACAATGAAAAAATATATATAGATGTAATAAAGATACATACATACATACACACACATACATACATACAGATTAGTTTTAATTTACCCAATAATAGAAATATTGGGTGTTCTGAATAGACTGATAGATTATTTAAATAATTAGAACCAGTAAAATAATAAACATATAAAAATTATAACATAAGTTATAAATGATACTTGCTATCCTAATGGTGCACGGGCACTTATAATTTTAATGTACAGGAGAAGAAAAAAGGCTTAGTTTGTAACACCAAAGATCATGCTATAGGACAGTGAAGGCTAACCTTTTTGCTATCGTGTGCCAGGAGGGGGAGAGGGGGTTGCATGCATGCATGCCCACACTCATAATTCTATGCACCCCTCCCCCACACATGCATATGTAACACCCCATCTCTCCCCACCGCTTCTGGCACTCAATGGCCCAGTGGGCCAGGACCTGTTTTTCTCTCTCCCCAGCCTCCAGAGACTTTCTAGCACTTGGGGAGGGCGAAAATGACCTCCCCCCCCCACCGGAGGCCCTCTGAAGGCTGGAAACAGCTTGTTTGCCAACTTCCAGTGGAACCGGAAGGCCCGTTTTTTGCCTTCCCCAGGCTCCAGAGCCTTTCTAGGAGTCTGGGGAGTGCAAAAACGGCCTGCCACACCACCCTGGAGGCCCTCCAGAGGTGGAAAATGGCCCGTTTGCCAACAGTGGGACTGGAAGTTGGCAAATGGGCCATTTTCCACCTCCGGAGGGCCTCCAAGGGGTGGGGAAGGCCATTTTCGTCCTCCCCAAGCTCCTAGAAAGGCTGGGGAGAGCAAAATACAGGCCTTCTGGTCCTACCGGAAGTTGGCAAATGGGCCATTTTCGGCCTACAGAGGGCCTCTGGTGGGGTGGGGTAGGCCGTTTTTGCCCTCCCCAAGCTCCTAGAAAGGCTCTGGAGCCTGGAGAGAGAGAGAAACAGGCCTTCCCTCCCCCACCCCCAAGGCCCTCCAGAGGCAGGAAACAGCCTGTTTCCCTACTTCCAGTGAGCCCAGAAGGCCTGAAAATCAGCTGGCCAGTGCATGCATGCACGCCAGAGCTGAGCTAGTGTGCCCACCGCTATGGCTACGCATGCCACCTGCCACAGGTTCACCATCACTGCTATAGGAACTTCAGAAACATCCTTAATTTTATGTAACCACAATCTGTAACAAAAAAAAAAAGTTTGTTTTTTTACTTTTAAAAAGAGTAAAGCTTTAGATGAGGATGTAAAAAATAAAGACCTCTTAATTAGAAAGTACTCTCCCTGTACTCTCTGCTAGCAGCATGCAAGCAGAGATGCCCAGCAAAATGTCGTACAAAACGGGCCCTCATAAGTCTTGTTTCACAATTCACATCAGCTTTTAAAAAGAGAGGTCTTTGCTTTCATGAGTGTTGATACACTTTGGTTTCAAAGCCACCAAACTGTTATTATGATATGTTTGGGGGCAATTCTGCTTTTGGTGTTTTGTCATCTGGTTTTGCCTTGTTGGTTGGGTGTTGAGGGTGATGTGGGACAAATGTCACTGGATTTGAATCATGACAATCTTAGGATTCTAGGCAACATGTGCCAGTTCATGAAAATGCAAATCTTGCTTTATATGACTTGTAAGGAGAACCCCCTCTGTAGTCCACTCCCACTCTGATTCTGGACCTGAAGTTGGTTCAGATAATTCAAGGTAGGCATCTGTTTTGCACATAGGAGCCATAGATCTTGAAAGCCACAGCTGAGTACTGCTTAACATGGCATTACATGTCTCATGTTTAAGGCAAGACTAGACCTCCTGGTTTCCTAGTTTCTTGCCTAGTTTCTTAAATCACTACAGCAAATTGTTGCATGAAGTTATTTATTTTAAATACTTATTACTTAAATCTAACCCTTGAGAATCAGTATGGTTGTCATATCTCTATTTCCTTTGTACAGTATATACTCCACATAAACCTATACCTACAGTTACATCCACAACTATCTTTAGCTATCTTTAGCATCTTTCTCTATAAACTAACTCTGTCATCAGGATCTACATCTAAATATTGTGCCTGCATTAAGCAGATGCAATTGTTCAGTTGACTTGCTTCTAGTCCATTGGGTATCTTCATGCAATGAAACTTCTAGCTGTGGGACTTCTGAGTTTACCATTTAGTAACATGGGAAAGTGTATTTGCATCATGAAGCAGCTTCAAAAAGCTACTTTGCTCAAAATATCTCAAGCAAAGAGCCATTTTGAAGCTTGGCACAGTCTTAATATCTATCATCACCCTCTATGTCTGCCTCTCTGTCTATGAATAAGGCTCGAGTTGTGCTACTTCATGCTAACAAAAAAAATAAAATAATGAATGTCTCCAGGAAATGCAAATTCTGTGCCAAGAAAGCTACAACCCATATCAATTATGTTAATCATATCTGCATGCTTTTTATTTTCTTCAAATGTTACAATGTGGTTTTTACTTAACTCCAGAATGTGCAATTAAAAACAAGACAACTAGATATTGCAGGAATGCTGAAGTACAGAAACCCTCCTTATGTCTGACTTTAAAACCAGTGTACTACAGAACATGAGAAACAAATGTAGTGCATATGGTAAGAGCTGGAAGAGAAAAAGAGTTTGGGTACAGACCATTTGTGCAATAATAATGCCAACTTTCGTCATTTCAGCACTTAGATAATAAATGGTAATTCATTTATTGAATGGTGGTCTGCTCAATATGGATTATTCTTTTGTACTTATGTATATATCAGGACTATACTTCACTTATTTCTACTCCTTCTTAACAGAGTTGATGGAATAATGCACAGCTATACTTTTGACTAAACTTACATAGTCTGCTTCAAAAAAAAAAACCCTGCACACATGCATAATAGAATATGTTTGATCTACTGAACTACATACAGATTAGAATATGTTTGATCTTCTAAACTACAGTTGCTTGTAGAAGTATAAAATAATTATGTTACAAGTATTCATTACACTTATATTACAGGTTAACACTGTGATCATGCAAATCACATCATAAACAGCAAATGTAGTTTTAAAGGGTAAAGCACTGTGTTGCTAATTAAACATTGTGTCTAGTTTAAAGATATAATTACTGAGGTGTAACAGCAGAGTAATAGAAATGGATTGGCCAAGCACTTTCCTACATTCAGTAAATGGTTTCAAATGATCAATGGTATTTTAATTAACCTATAATAAATACCATTTTATGATTAAGCTGAACAAGCAAACGGAACTCTTTACTGAAAAAAAAGTCACAATACATGATGCCCATTGTTTAGATAGATATATATAAATACCACTCTGTTTTCCAGTGTTTCACTTCAATCAGTATCGTTCCTAATTATATATTTAAAGTTAGCATAAATAAAAAAAAAAGTAAAGCACAGAACTTGACAATCATTTTTATACCATTCCCTGCAAATGGAATACTCAGAAATATATTACTGTATAGATAAAATTGTAATTTTTAATTGTTAATACTGGAAAAGCAAGATGAATAGACTTCAGTTACAGTGGCAATGAGTGCACCTTTGGAAGATCTGAAAGACCAGGTTAGGGACAGATCATCATGGAGAAAATCTTACATGATTGCTAACAGTCAACAACAACTTGATGGCATATAATCAGTCAAATACTGGAAAAACTGATATGTCATAGCTGATCCTTTTTGAAAATATTTTTCCAGATTCATAGGACTATCGTAAGGTATCTTTTCACTGTAATAATTCCTTTCTGTAAAGTGGAAAATGTTGCACCCTTGATGTGACAACAACAAACTTCATGTATATTTTCTTGAATATCTTGCAGGTTCAGGGAAGATTAAATATAAAAATGGTTCCTGTTATTTTAAAGTGCTAATTTGTTGTTCTTCCATTTTTAC
This sequence comes from Pantherophis guttatus, assembly GCF_059756535.1. Taxonomy (NCBI): domain Eukaryota; kingdom Metazoa; phylum Chordata; class Lepidosauria; order Squamata; family Colubridae; genus Pantherophis; species Pantherophis guttatus. The sequence goes on from NC_142065.1 coordinate 126,918,423, forward strand.
CAAGATTTTTAAAAAAACAAAAAACAAAAAAAAACCTTATAATGATGTTATTAATTTTGCTTCCAAATCTTTGTTTTCTTTTTGCATATCTCCAACACAGTAATTACTCAGAATATAGAAGTACTTAGCAATTTCTGAGGAGTAATCAGATTTAAAACACTGGATGAATGTGGGTGTTGGAAGACATCTTTCTACATTTATTAGATTATTATTGTTAGGATCAGAGCTTTGAGGAAAGCCTAATAATTTCTTAAATTTATGGTCAAGTTAAACCAACAATACATTGAGAGAGAGCATTTTAGTTTAAACTGTTTAACTTACACTCATTTCTTGGCAAGTTGTTATTGTTTAGACGGCGAATAGAACAGGGGGAAATGAAACCATTAGACACAACTCAGACCAAATTGCAAAACATGTTTAGGCTTGAGGAAATTCTTTTTGCTTCCTCTTCTCTTCACCCCCCCCACCTCTCTTTTTCATAAAGGCAGCTGTTCTGTGACTCACTATATGTTTTCAGCTGGAACGTGCCTTAGATCTTGTTCACAAGCATGTTTACATTAGTTCTGTGTGAACCACAGTTTGAAACATTATCTCCCTGGAACAAATTTGTACATGTATAGCTTTGTACAAGAATTTCTTGTAATTAAGGCAATTGTCAAGTTCTTTTAAACCTCATGAATTATGCTCCAAGGATTCTTCTCTTTACTTGATTCCCATCTTTTTTTTTTTAATAATGAAGAATGTTACACTCTACAAGCAAGAGGCAGTCCCAGATGACAAATCACGAAGATAACACTTAGACAGGCAAGTTAAACACCTGTGCAAGTTGAGCAACAGGGCAAAGGGGTCAGGGAAACCAACCATTCCTTGTTGATTTATTATAAATCCTAACTTTCTGGGTGAATGAGCCCAAGAAATATAAAATGGATTAAAAGATTGAAAGCCAGAAGGGATGTAGATGTGTCATTGCTGTTGCAGAGAAATGGAGAATGTCTTATTTATGCAAGCTACTAGTCCTCAGGACAGAGGTTAACTTCTCTAAGAGCTATATAACTTGTCTGAAACAGCTGAGAGGCAGAAAGTTTTTAGATGGTGACTTTAAGAACCCAATAGTTGTGTCCATTGTTTAGGTGATAACTCATGTCTTCTCATGGAGAACAAAGTCTCAGTGCAGAATAGTGCCATGCCCAAGTACAGTGCATGGAAATAATTCTTGAGAAAATATGTTCTCCTTAGGAATGAATTTATATTCTCTTAATGCCAGTAAGCTATCTCTAGGTTGAGAGACTGTAAAGGTGAGAAAATTTATAATCATATCAATAAAGGGATAATTATTGGTAATGGCAATGGTCGGTGGGTGCCAGCAACTAGAGTTTTGGTGATTTGAGAAGCAAACGTTAGGTTAATAGGTTGCAATCTAAGACCAGCAAGATAGCTTTCTCTAAAACATTCCCAGGGTGAGAATGTAGATGCAGAAATGAGAAATGTCAACCAAGATAGATTAGAGAGAATGATTTGGACTTCTTATGCTCTGGAACAAACTGTGCAGTTACAGAAGGGATGGGCTCAACTTGAAACAAAATGGAAAAATAAATTGCTGGTGCTTAATACTGAAAATGTAGCTGAGGAGATTTCAGATTTAGCCCTGAAGACAACAGAACTAAAACCAGTTATTACATCTAGTTCTTATAAGCACACTCTCACACCCTTCAATGGAACCTCAGGTGAAGATTGAAATTAGGAAAGCATTCAGGAAATATGTAATGGCTGACTTCTAAAACAAAAGTCTGCAATGTTTGAGGAATCAGTGACTAAATATGATGTCTTGACTTTTGAACAGACCACAGGATCATAGAAGGAAGAGCAAAAAAGGATTTTTTTTCAGACTTTCTTTCTTCTCTATTGTGGAGAAATCTGAAAGGGGGACAGAAGTAGGAAGATTCCTGGAGAGAAATTACTTCCATTGTCATGCATTAATTCCACTCTATGCAAAAAAAAAAAAAAAAAAAAAAAAAGCCCAATGTCTTACTGTCTGTTTTCAACAATAAAATTTATTTCTTTCTTTTTTTGCCTGATATTGTAATATTTTGGATGTTGGATGAGGTGTTGGGAGAATTTGGAGTTCTAATTTGAACACAATAAAATAAAATTGTACTACTCAAATATGCATCTTCTGCCCCTAAATTTTAGTGGTGCAATCTCAGTGGATTTGGGGGGGGGGGCGGCATCATTGGAATCTATTGACTTTGGGTTGCCCACTTTTGGCCTTGGAACCAAACCAAAAAGACTTGAGTGATAGCCAGATTGTATTGCAAGCTGTAAATGATTCAACTGGCGTAGCCCTGATATAAATGATTTCCAAAGCAGAAACTTCTCAAACTGGAGAAGTCAACTTTCTGCAAAAAGGTAGGGGAATATTTTAAGCAATAGTAGGGGAAACTTAGCAAGACTATATGATGCAACAACAACAACAACAAAAATACTTCCAGGTTCAGGGGGGATGCTAGAATACTAAATGTGAAGAATTGAAGGCATTGAATAAAGGAAGAGGTTTCCTTAAGAAAGTGGAAGACTTGCTCAATTGAGGAGATTAGGAAGGAATGCAAATGCTAGCATATGAAATGCAAGCAAACAATAAGGGACTCAAAGATATTATATAATAGCAAACATATTTAAATAAATCAAAACCAGAAAAACAATTTTAGAGGTTATTGGACTCATTCCTGACTAGTTAGTTAAATGATTGCTAAAAGAAGTCAAGGAGTGGCCAATATCCGTGACTCATTTATGAAAACTGAGCCAATAATGTTCTAGCTTGATTAACAAACTAAAATTAAAAACAAAACTTGGTCCAGATGGTATGCATCCAAAAACTTTTAAAGAATTTAAATGTGAATTTGTTGAAGAAGAATCAATATTTCTTTGGCAAATGTAAATTCTGGCTCATTAGCATTTGAAAGTTGTTTGAGAATGTCAGCAAGCATGTGGATGAGGTGAGCTGGTAGATATTGTTTACTTGGCTTTCCGAAGTATTCTGATAAAGTCCCTTACCAAAATCCCTTGAGAAAAGTTAGCAGTCTGGTTAAAGAGCAAAAAGTAGAGAATATAAATAACCAATGCTTTTAAACATTGTTTGGGGAGCTACAGGAAAAGGGGCAGAATGAGCTGTTTCAACTAGGTGATTAAAATACGACTCAGTGTCAATATCTGCTTCAGTATAAGAAATGTTACTGATAGCCATTCAGACAAAAACTATAACCACATCTATACTGATATGGTCTGAGTTGATACTGGAAAAGAAAATTTGGAGTCCTGGTGACCAACATAGCTGAAAAACTGAGCCGGTGTGAAAAGGTAAATTCCATATTAGGTGTCATTGGAAAAGAAAAGAAGGATGCCAATGTGACAATGTCTATGTAACATGTATGTTGTAGCTTGGAATTATGTACATGCCAATAATATATATAGCTTCCCCCACTTGTTCCTAACAAAGAACTAACATGCCCTAACATCATTTTTTTTCTATTTTGTTTTTATGATATTGTCCTCATGTCATTTTCCAGCCTATGAGCATGACAGGCCTTAGATATCCTTAGCTGTACCAAATTTAAAGTACTACGTGCAATTTCATTTTACATATTGCGTAAAAACAAATTTCATTTTGTTATTACAAATTGGGCATGTCTTGACTTTTCAGAATATCTTCAGGTGGTTTACAAACATATAATCATAACCGAACAGTAATATAATCACAAATAATGACTTTTCATAACAAACTAAAAATAAAAATAAAAACATCAATCCACACCAGATATAGGGGTAAGCTCAACTTCAAAAGCCCTGCAAAAAAAGCCCTGATTGAATGCTTTCTTTGATTTTATACCCAATAAAGAATTATTGGTATCTTTGGAGAAAGGTTACTTTATGGGGTAGAAGTCATTATTGAGAAGGTTGCCTGTGCCCACAACTTTATTAAGGAGAAACATCCAACGCATCTTCTCTCATATCTACATGCAAGAAGGATAGATTCAGTGTGAAAGAGATAGTCCTAAGATACCTAGGAGCAAAGCCAAATAAGGCTTTTTAGAATAACACCATCTCCATGAACTGTATCTGGAAATAAACTGGTAGCCAAGGCAGTACTGGCTAAACCAGTGTCACAAGCTTAATCTGTTAGGCTTTGCCATCTACTAAATTGGATGGAAGTCAAATGATTAGCAGTGATTTGAGACAGAAGTAACAGAGGGAGGTTAGGGCAAGGTCATCTAGAGTAGTAGTCAAGGTAGAAGCCACAACCATGCAGTTGATGTGCTGCCCCCATTTTTATATATGTTGCATGTGAAAGGGGCATAGTTTTGATTTTAACATCACAGGTTTCATCTTCATTTTGTTGCCCTATCTATGGATGTCTCTGGGTGAAAGACTAGTAATGAGGTCAGGAAGAGTTATCCTGGAAACATTTTGTTAACCCAAAGATGGATAGCAATAATAATAATAATAATAATAATAATAATAATAATAATAATAATAATAATAATAATAATAATGCCTTGCACCCTAAAAGTGATGTTGACCGATTATATTTACCAAGAGCAGAGGGTGGTCGAGGACTCCTACAAGTAAAGCAGACTGTGGAAGAAGAAAAACGCAGCTTGAATGATTACATCCAGAAAAGTGAAGAACCAATGATTAAGGAAGTAAATAAAGGAGGCTTTTTAAAGACAACTAAAACAAAAGCAGAATATAAGAAAGAAGTAATTGAGCAGCGAGCTGAAAATTGGAAAAGCAAAGCTCTGCATGGCCAATACTTGAAAAGTATTGAAGGCAAAGCTGACCAGAAACTAACTTGGAACTGGTTAAGATCAGGAGTACTGAAAAAAGAAACAGAAAGCTTTATTTTGGCAGCTCAAGAACAAGCCCTAGCCACAAACTGCATGAAGGCAAAAATTCAACATGTTACCACCAACAGCAAATGCCGCTTCTGCAATGAGAAAGATGAGAAAGTCGACCACCTGATCAGTGGATGCAGCAAAATTTCATAAACTGACTACCTACAATGCCATGACCGTGTTGCTAAGATCATTCACTGGAAATTGTGCCAGAAGTTTGGATTTGAGTACAGCAAAAACCACTGGGGACATCAGGTTGAGAAAGTTTTAGAGAATGAGAAACTCAAGATCTTGTGGGACTTTAGGATTCAGACTGACAGGCACTTGGTCCACAACACACCTGACATAACAATAGTTGAAAAGAAAAAAGTATGGTTCATTGATATTGCAATATCTGGTGATGCAGATTGAAGATAAGCAACAAGAAAAAATCACAAAGTACCGGGACTTGCAAATTGAAGTTGAGCGACTGTGGAAAAAGAAATTGTGTGTTGTCCCGATTGTAAGTGGAGCCCTTGGAGCAATACCCAAAGGGCTACCCCACTATTTAGAAATTCTAAATTTACCGGACTTGAACATTTTGACTCTCCCAAAAACCACTTTACTCGGAACAGCTTACATCCTCCGACGATACTTTAACAGTTCCTAAGTCCTTGGTTAGGACTCGAGCTGCTGAGTTATTAACCAGCCTCAAAGGCTGTGAATCTCACTAAAGATTAAATAATAATAATAATAATAATAATAATAATAATAATAATAATAATAATAATGATGATGATGATGATGATGGGAGATTCCAGACAAAAAGAAGGCAATATTTCTTAACACAACATATAATTAATCTGTGTGATTTGCTTCCTTAGTGTACAGTGATGGTAACCAACCTAAATAGTTTTTAAGAAATGTTAGGCAAAACTTAGGGAGGATAAAGCTGTCAAGGGTTACTTGTGTAAGGATTGCCAATAAATTTGTCATATGAAAAATGTTACAGCATATGATTAAATCAAAATCTAGAGAAGCTGAAAGGCATATGCATGCCAAAATTCACTTCACAGTATTGTACTATGGCTCACTAGTCACAACATAAGCACAAACATGTGTGGGTTGTGGGAAAAGAGGCTCCCAAACGTGTACATGAGAGAAAGGAGTAAACAAAATTTCTATTTTCCTCTAAAAAATTATACATGGCTTGGGAAAAGTTCATACAAAAATTTGAACATATCACAAAATCCATGTGTACTCTGGTGTTACATATGTAAACAAAACAGCTAAAAAATGGCTATTGCTAGACTGAGAAAATCACGAAAATATGGAGAAATGAGAGCTTGCCTTCTTTAGCCTTTCACTTATTTCATGGCCAAATATCACTGCAGTGAAGCATGTCTACCATTGCCTTATTAAGTATATGATATAATATTGCATACTGTAAAGCTAGAACCACATGCTAGTCCTAGAACTGAAGATACAGGAATAATGCCACACAACAGCTATGATGTTTCTGTTTCTTTTGTCAGTCTGGGGAACAGATTGCAGAAACCAAAGAAATTGCACATAATCACCACCTCACATATTTATTGAAGTTCAAAGTTTTTATGCTGCTCACAATTTTTTTTTAAAAAAAAATGGAGATAAATTAATGCTTACCCAAGCAAACAAATTGATCAGAATTAGTGCTTGTAAAGTCTGAATTCAGCAGTAAGCATTTTAACAGAATTCTCTAAAAATTTGTCCCTGGAAGCCACAATATTTCTGTGAATATTTCTGTGTTATATGTGAATTTCTGAAATACAGAATTTTGCTTCTGTTTTCTTGTCTATTTATATTTAAAAGGGATTTTAACATATTTTAAAATAATTACTTTAATATTTTCACATTCTAAAAGGAATAGTTTCTAGGGCTATGGGATCAACAATAACATCATTTTCTAACAGATAATTTTGTAGATAATGAGTGAAATTTACAGTTATTATGACAAGTTTAAACAAGATGCCATCAAAACTTATTTACCCACATATTTATTTTCACATGAAAGTTGCCAAAAAAAAAAAATCCCTCTACCTTAAAATTACATAATTTTAGGCTTGGCAAAATCTACAAATGTAGCAAAGTATCTACTTTCTAATATAAATTGCAGTATTTAGTCTTAAATATGACCCAGCACATTAAAGAGGAGGAGAAGAATCCTTTCTTCTTTACAAATCAACTAAACAACAATAGTTGTTGCCAATCCCAACAAGTTTAGTCTTGTTGGGATTGGCATCGGCAGGAAATCTGAATTTGAAACTCATTCCATAGCATCTACTGGAGCTGATGCCCCAGGTTTGGGTCAAAGGATGTAGTTTCTGGGGAACTTCACATAGATATTATCAGAATGAAGAACAAAATGTTTTTTTTTTCCCCCTTGGCTTGGTCCCAGATAAATGTATGCATGTTTTTAATTGGTGTGTACTGCAAAAGGAAAGACTGGGGGAAAGGGGGGGAAAAGGGGGAGAGCTTTCTCTGTGGGGGCACCTACGATCTGGAATGAGCTCCCCCCGGAGATATGGAGGATCCCGGATCTGCGCACCTTCTGTCGCGTGCTCAAGATTTTTTTATTTCATCAAGCTGGCCTGGCATAAATCTTTTCCCCTTTTAAATGTAAATTTTAATTTGTTTTTAAATTATTGGGTATTTTAAATTTGTCTCAGCCAAATTATTTAATTCGTTTTTTATTCTGTTTTAAATTTTTGTATTTATGTGTTTTATTCTGTGGCTGTTCACTGCCCTGAGTCCTTTGGGAGTAGGGTGATATATAAATCCAATAAAACAAAACAAAAAACAAAAAATAATAAAAGGGCCTCTACAATGACAGGAAGTACCTCAACACTCAGACAAGGGCTCTCACCTGAAAATGCTGTACCACCAAGCTGTAGTCCCCTCCCCAGAAGATCGTATTACTAAAGATCATGAAGGAATTCGATAATCTTGTCTTTTTACTCTTGGCCAGTAATGTCTGTGGCAAACAAGAATATGACAAAATGATGTGTGTGCTGATGTCATCATAACACATTCTGACTTTATATATTGGTAACCCAAAGTCTGGCATGAGTACCTAGATTATGTTTGATGACATAGAGTAAATCCATATTTTCTGCTTGGTCAATCATCAGTATGAGACATTTACTATTTCATGAGTGCCAGAACAGATAATGTTGCTTTCCTTTCACACCCAGCCCATTGCAAGTAAATCCATGCCTGTATTTTCCAGCTTTGACTATTGCCTTCCAACCTGTTCTTTCTTTAGACCTTCAAAGTCAATTATTTCCAGCACTATATTTCAATGTAATGGCAACAGCAATGCATGTCAAACAAATCCTCTCCAGTGGCTGTCCCATGCAGCCATTTCATGCTAGGTAACTATGGACTATTATCGGCTGCTAGTTGGCTATGTTCTCTGCTTCTTAGCAATTGTAGTCCTTTAAATAATGCTTCAGTTGATCCAATGATGACCTGTTAAATCAATAAACTACCCACTATCCTCAACCCTAAAAGCTCATGCTTCATTCAACCTTTATGTCTACCAATGGGTACTCTTTCAGTTTCTGCCCAAGATCCTCCACTTGCTTTCCCAACCCCTGTCCTGCAAAGCTTCCCTTTCCTTCTATTTAATCTCTTCCTTTCCCTTTCTTTTCATTTCCTAAGAAGCACAGGAACAAAAGAACAGCATGCTTTTATTATTTTGCCATCAGAACAAAGGTGGTGTCATAAAGGGAGAAAAGAAAAGGTCAAATGAGAGAATATGGAAAGGAGGTAGGATGAAGGTACCTGTATCCATGGGGGCAAATATCTGGGACAGCAAAAGAAGATCTAGTGAGGAGGAAGTGATTTTTCCTAAAAGGAAAAAGCAGGTGCTAATAGATCAGTCTATATAGGAGCCAGTGAGACTTGTCTTCCTTGCAGGAATAAGAAGGGCAAGAAGTAGTGGGACAACAAAGCAAGTCTTGCTACAACCATAATCTTAACTAGGCGCTAGACTAATCCCACTGTCATGCAATGCAAATTGGATTCCTGAGGGCTACAGAAATTTTCTGGAAACTTTGGAAGATGTACTCCACACTCATCTGAAGAGGAGAGAGAAGGTTTAATTAGTCTATTTCCAGTCTGTGCACTCATAGGTATTTCCAGCTTAAAATGTTTTTTTTAAATCAACCATTTAAAATACGCTTTTACAAATCCTTTCTTTTAAAAAAAATCTCTTTAAATGTTTTCTTGAAAAGATGCCTTTTGAAAAAAAAATAAGTCTGTGTATTTAATTAATTACACTTCTGTTCTGCTTAATAATATTCATAGATCTCTATTACAATCATTTAGTATCAAGTCATTTGAGAAACATGAAAATCAGGGTATAACAAATTTCTGAATCACACCTTCTTTCATGAACTGTGGATCAGATTACAAAGATGAAAAGCCTCAGTCTTCCTCTTTTGAAAAAGAATTCCAACATATAGATGTCTGACTATGACTCATTTGGCAAGGCTTTGACATGTACATTTACTAACAAACCAAATACGTTGCAGTATAACTTTGGTAAAAAGAAATGCCATCCAGCTGAATTGTCGAGGCAAGTTCAGATCTGCTTGACAATTAGAACTCCAAGAACTCAGAGCTGCTGATAGAAGTTGGGCTGCCTGCACAGCAGGTAGCATCTTCAACCATGTCATAGAACTGGGAACAGAAATCAACAGATTTTTTTTCCCCATGGATTCTGCATATATTTAAGAAGCTAGACATCTATGAAAGTGCTTCATTTTGCAAGCATTCTAGTCATTATTTCATGTATTATTTGTATTATATGTATATGTATATTATATGTATATGCATATATGTATTATTTCATTTCATGGGAAATGTCAACAGACCACCCAACCCCCTTCTTTCTTTTAACCTTATTCTAATTAAATCACCATACAATGCAATTGGAATATATTTATCTGCTGACTGCAACTTTAAAACTCTGTGATAAATGGGCTAATGTCAAATGCAGTAATCTTTGAGAGTTCCTCTAACTTCCAATTTTCAATTCTGAGTTTAAAAAGGATCATTACATGTTATTTGGGAGACATCTGAGAATTATGTTTTTACCAAATGGGTCATGACTGATAATAAAGAGATATTTATCTATTCTGCCCAGTCCTAGAAGTCTTGTATGTCACAGTCAGTTTATTCTGTTTCTTTCCATTGTCACTCATACAAGTCATATATTCTCAGATTCGGGGTGGTAGCCTATATATATCTGATTGCTAAAAACCAGGAGTATATAGTTTATTATCCAGAGGGGAGGCACACATGATTAACTAAACACAAAAGCATAAATTACACCTAACATTTCTTTTGGCATGGATAAATGTCTTAGTTTTAGCTTGTTCTTGGTTAAAAAAAAGAAAACATATTTTGAATATATAAAAGATGTGATATGTATTTCATTGTTTTATAAGTCTGTACTTTGTGAATGAGCAAAAGAGTAAACAACTATAAGACTACTATTCAGTGAAATCAAAACTAAGTAGAAGAGCAAACAAGGACATCATAACTTGCAAGAACTATGCTTCAAAGTTAATGAAAATAATAGTTTTAAATTCACTGCATCTGAAGAAGAGATGCAAAAGATGGGACTGAAAGACTTAATACTGCTATCAGCTTTGAGTATATGCTTAGGATTTGGTGAATCTAGGATGAACAGGTGAAGGCCAAGTATGAATTGGCCAAAAAGCATCACAAACCTTTTAGAGATGATTGTGGTTGCTAAAAGCTGTGGTTTTGTCATTTACTGTATATATCCGTGATGGCCAACCTATGGCATGCGTGCCAGAGGTGGCACACAGCGCCTTCTCTGTGGGCACATGAGCCATCACCCTAGTTCAACTCCCCCGTGCAGGCGTGCGTGCCTCCTGCTGACCAGCTGGTCTTCAGGTCTCTGCCGTGCATGTGCAGGGACGCAGGCGTGGGGGGGCGCATGCGGGGGGTGCACGCACATGTGTGGGGGTGGAGAGCATGCAGGGGGCTGCACGCACATTGTGTTTCAGTGGTTTGGGGGTGCACACATGCATTTGTGCGCACACGCACACTTTGGGCACTCGGTCCAGAATAGGTTAGTATATATACCCTGTTTCCCCCAAAATAAGACATCCCTTGATAATAAACCCAATTGGTTTATTATCTTTTGAGCACATGGCAAAGAGGCCAAGCGCTTATTTCAGGGTTCAAAAAAATATAAGACAGAGTCTTATTTTCGGGAAAACATGAGTACTAACCTTTTATATATGAAGTATATATATATATATATGTATGGTATAAGTATATACCATATATGAAGTATGGTATATATGAAGTATCTCTTTTCAATAGGCTAGGCTTGTCCACCCAGCTCCTTTGCTGTCTCTATGCCCATCACCTCTATTTATTTATATGCAAGTATTTGTACAATGCCCACTTCATGGATGCTGGGGAAATCATGGGGAAAAAAATCAGATTACACACACACTTGGAGCAGAGAATATTTAAAGTGCTCAGAAAGCAAAGGCATAATAGGCATGAGCAACAAATATTTTCTAGAGGAAAGTGGATTTTTTTTTATCTCAGAGAAAGAGGTAAATTTATGAAAATAAGACTGAAAGACTGTAAAAAGTCATTCCCCACTATGTTGAAACATTTTGTTTGAGGTTTCATTTCATATATAAAACAACTACATGGGGCTACTAAATTCTTCATGAGAAGGAATTATGAATAAATCATATCTGCTATTTCTCAAGATAAATAAGAAATCATTCCAAATTGAGAAACTGGGAATCACTGAATCATAATAATATACACATTTTCCATCCTAATATTTTGTACTGCTAATATCTAAATATGTTTATTTTACAAATGCTAAGATAACTTCTTAATTATTTTTAATGATTGATCCTGCCCTTGCCTGTGAATCTGGGTGTATAGAAGCAAATAAATGTGACAGAAATCTCAGTATGTTCTCATTATAGGGGTATTTACAGTGCACTACTCAGCTCTAAAACATAATGGTGGTCAAGGGAAAATAAGAGCTACAAAACAATATTGTATTAATAAGATGTGCATCATATGAATTAAATCCCAAAGAAATGGACTTCTTTTAGCAGGATCTATGGTCAAAACAGGACTTTTGCAAATCTCTTTTACAGTGGTTAAATATATGGAAATTAATCAAAACAAAAAGATTGCAAAAGTTTGTGATTGTTCTATGTTAATTTATTAATCTTGTTTAGCACTGAAATTGAAGTGTACCAATTTCCAGAGGACCAAATAAAACCAAATATTACGGTTAAGACGCACATTTAATATACAAAATACTTTTTATAAGTTAGGGTGCACCCTTAGTGTACCTGCTGCATTTTTCACAATGTCATCTAAGCATCTTTTTGCAACCAGAATATTCTTAACTTCCCCTAAAACTTTCCCTAAAAAGAAAATCTACCCCATTTTTTTGTGCATCATGTGTGAATCATACACACAACATACACATACAGTTATAAAACATTAAGATACCACTCATTTCTGTTTTAAAAAGCAGAGAAATTAGACTCTGAAATTACTGCCAATCCAAGTATTTTCCCAGAGAGATGGCTAAAGGGCTTTGCAGACCCTTCTGAACTGAAGTAGGGCAGCACAGCTGGATTTCAACATCAATTGCTCAATAATTGATGATTAATCTATTAAAGTTTAATGATGAGTTGATAAATAATAGTCTGGCTGCCATGTCAATAGTGTAAATACAATAGTTATCTCAGGGGTCTCCAATCTTGGCCATTTTAAGACTTGTGGACTTCAACTCCCAGAATTCTTCAGCCAGCAAAGCAAAGATGGCTGAGAAATTCTGGGAGTTGAAGTCCACAAGTCTTAAAGTGGCCAAGATTGGAGACCCATGAGTTATCTGAACATCTATTTTTCTTTTCTTCATAAAAATACAAGATAAACATAGTAAGAGAGAATTTTGCCTCTTTATAACCCCTTCTACCAAGACACAACTCAATTGCCATACATTTTATAAGGACATCCATATTTATTTTTTCTCTATTTGGCTTCACCACCATGTCAAATAGTAGGGATATATCAATCTTTTTATTTCATCCAATTATTGGTTAAAACTAACAAACAGAACTTTCTTTTTTAATTTATGTAAAAAAAACTTAAGTTTTGTCTATGTTTTGAAATCAGTTTTCCTTTTTCCATTTGATATAGTGTAGATTTTCTGTTCACTCAGTGTTGCCTCACACCATGAGATGAGTGGCAAATAAATGTGATGAATAAAATGTCCTCAAAGTCTTTTTCTTTTCCAGTGTGGTTGAGAAAAGATAGAGATAAATAGATGAGAGAGAGAGAGAGAAAGAGAGAGAGAGAGAGAGAGAGAGAGAGAGAGAGACATCTGATTAAGTGACAACCACTTAATAATAAAAACAGAGAATACAGTATGTATATATTAAAAAGCCTACCCTTTCAAAGCCCATTGCTAGTATGTATTTTTACTTTCACGTATGCAAATAAATTTTTAAGATGCTAATAAAATTCCAACTTCATGACCAGCAGCAAATCTGTCTGAAAAAGCTAAGATAATATCACTATAAAATCATATTAAATCATGCAGAATAACATCTTAACTGAACATCCTTTTCATAATGACCCTCAGTTATGAGCCTCCTGTTTTCCCTTGGTGGTAATCAGATTGCAGATTAGTATTGATCTCTAAATTCTAAAGCTCTTAAAATATATTCTTTATAGCTCTTTCCATCACATTTGATCTCAAATTGCAGACCTAAAGTCAACCAAGCAAACTCCGAGGGGTGTCCATGAGGGGAGGGAGTGTGTATTGTGTGTGTGGCGTGGGGACAGTAGTGATTGTGACTATGTGATACTCTATATGATCTCTTATTAGCAAAAATGGGACAAAATTGTTCACTAAAGTCCTGTAGTTTCATGTCATTCATTTCTCAAATACTGTATTTCTTCTTGCTCTGACAAATATCATGGTAGAATCAGCAGGGCAAGGAAAAGGGCAATTTAACCAGTTCAGGGTCTTCTAAAAATTTGCATAGGTGATTGCATCTTATTTCTAGAGGAACAACAAGAAGACTGATTGTCAAGAACCAAAGTTTTAAATAATTGAATGCCCTATTAAGTGAATATATTGAGAGACCACAAAAAGATTTTAACAATAATAGGTTCCCTTCAGTACATTCCTTGCTTACATAGGGAATATGTATGGGGTATTGAATCTTTTATGGCTACATGTAGGAAACTGATAAATTTTGAACAAATTTAATTGAAATCACCCCTGGAGTTAGTCTGAAGAAAAGATTAATTTTAATGGTCTCACAGAGTGATATGTTTCCATCTTTAAAGTCTAGTCTTCCCTCCCTCTTCTCTGGCCTCTTATCTATGAGATTCTTAAACCTTACCATGCAGGCTTATAGATTTAATAATAATGACCTGGAAAAGAAAATTACTTCAAATTACTGTGCAATGGGACTTTAAAAAGATGTTCGTCTGGTCTGCCTGTGACAATCAGTTTCACTTATTCAAATAGGCCATACTTATACGATGGAATATGCCTATTCAGAAACATTTCAAAGGAAGTTAAGATTTATCAGCGTCCCCTAATATGAAATGCTTGAGCTTTGGATAAGGTTCTCATAGTGAAAATGTGCCATTTTAAGAGCACACTGGGGTCAGTTTATTAATTCAGTACAAACCTACATTTTTCTTTGACAAGGTCTGAAAAGTCAATCATTCAAGTTGAATCTTTCTTTTCCACTCACAGACCAGTATAAGGGTCTTCTCCCGCATAAAATTGGAAGTGTCCTGGTGACTTTTCGACGAAGTCTCATTCGTCATCTTCCAGCTGGTGTTTTCGGCTTCATGCTTCTAGGCTGGTGTTTTTGCATTGCTCCTAGAAGCATGAAGCCGAAAACACCAGCCTGAAGATGACGAATGAGACTTCGTCAAAAGGTCACCAAGACACTTCCAATTTTACGCGGGAGAAGACCCGAATAACCAAAGACCTACATATATATATATATATATATATATATATATATATATATATATATATATATATATATATATATATATATATATATTATTGCTAACCCAGTACTATAAATTTTTTTTAAAATGAAAACACCTCTATTAAAAATTCTTAATATTATAGACTACATGGAATCCGCTAAGTGCCACTAAAGAGTAATAAAGAAAAAGGAATTTTCAGGAAGTTTGCCAATGCCTAGTATCCAAAATCAATCATAGTGAGGTTCAGGATACCTCCATGTGAAGGTTTGAACTTAGCTCTAGACTGATTCCATGATTCCATGATATGTTTGAACATTTATATGTTTTTTTTTTAAATTTAGCTGCAAATTGCAATGAGAGTAGCTCACATATTTTGTTTATGTGTGTATGTTTATAAATTTGTGGAATTGCTGTGTTCTTCCTTTCCCTACTTGTATAACTTCCTGCCATGCCATGAATATTAGGCTTCAGGTCTTTCAGAGGAGGGGGAGAAGATTTGGTGCATTTTCAGGTCCCCTAGAAATGAATCATTCAGCTTTTTACTTATTTACATTTATAACAACAACAACCAAACACGGCACACGTGAAGAACATAGATCAGGGGTGTCAAACTCAAGGCCCGTGGGCAGGATCTGGCCCATGGGGTGCTTAGATCTGGCCCACAGGGCTGGCCTGGAAACAGCAAAGGACCAGCCCATGGTGTCTCTGCCAGTGAAAATGGAGCTCAGGGGAGCCTGCATGGTCCCCTTGCATGCCATTTTTGGCCACGACAGCCTCCTGGAGCCCTCTGCCAGTGAAAACAGGGCCCTGACATGAGTCCCGTGTCACACCCATCATGGCCATGTCTACCATGGCCCTGCCCAAATCTGGCCATGCCCCCCAGCCCTCCGAGGTCAAACACAACCTTGATGCAGCCCTTAATGAAATTGAGTTTGACACCCCTGACATAGATAATATAAATAAAATGTATTTTATTTTCCTTTAGTAGGAATGAGGGTGTGTGTGAAAGATTTGGGAATAGAAATAGCAATGGTGTTGTAGTACTTTCTGATTAACACAAGAAAAGCCAGTTATGAAGAGTTCATTTGACTAGCTTCAGAGATATCAGTAAAATATTATTATTTAAACGAGTATTCACAAAATAATTTTTAGAGCGTCAGATTTGGGAGGGCCTCAAAATAGATGTTTCGGAGAATAAAAAATTCCAGGAAACTCTTCAGTTATTAAACCTGATTGAGCAACAAACAGCAAAAGGTAGAAGATACATATTAAAATCTACATCAACGATATATTGAACTAACAACATTCAAATCAGGTTATGGGGACCCCACTAAACTATAACTAGACTTATTGAATGTTTGTGCTAGTGGGAATGAGCAATTTGATTTTTGTCTGTGAGTCAAAAGACCATTAGTATTTCAAGCAGAGAAATACATGAAACACACAATTCTTTAGACGAATTCTGACAAGTAACTCTCTAGAAGATTTATCGGCAATTGCACTTGTAAGTAATGCCTCTTTTACTTTTGTTAAATGTGTAATCTTTTCTATGACTCTTGTATAAAACTGTTTCTATTTCTTTAAATACAGCCCCCTCATTCTTATCTCATTATCCACTTTACCATTTGAGATCTCATTTTAGTTATTAAGTTATATATGCCTCATTTCAATTACCACAATCATCTGTCTTAATCATTTCCGATTTGTCAAACCACAATATTTCTCTGTTTTCTAAGTTATAGGTAGCAATGAGTGAGATTGTCATTTTTAAAAAATAAGGATTTGCTATAATTTGCACATTCCTTCATCAGCAAGATAGAGGGAACATGATTATTTTTTAAAAAATGAATGTAGCAGAAAACAGAACAAATTAATTCATTCCCCCCCTTTCCCCCTTCCAAAAGACTCCTCCTTTATAAAGAGTGATATAGCAGAAAGACATTACATGGACCACTTCACAGCAAGAAAAGCTGAGTTGGTGGATTTGACTCATACAACAGTAAGAATTTACCAATATTTGCACTGTTCTTTATACATGGAACAGAAATAACAGGAAATTTCAAGCCAGATTCACAAGGAGAACTCAAATTAATCTTTATGCTATGATTCTAAATCAGTTATGGAGGGAAGTGCTCCTTTTTTAATGATAATGTTTCTCTCTCATTGTTTCTCTATGAAACTGACTTTTGTTCATGTATCTTCATAAACCTTCAGTGACTTAGTTAGGCTAAGTTAGTTAGTTAGGCTAAGAGATCATAACAGTTGTAGATCAACCACTGGAGTCTTTTTTTTTTCCCCTGCCAAAAGGTTCCTGCCTGATAATCTATTACTGCTGCATATTTCAGCTCTCATATGTTCTTTTTCTTACTGCCAAATGGGTTAGAGTTATGGTTAGGATTATCAATACTTGACAGTTACCTTTACAAATTTATGCACCCATCACTATAATTGCAGCAAGAATATCACACCAATTGATTATGTCAGTGATCAAAAACCTTTTGGACATGAGATTTTAACCCTAATAGCAGCCAAAAAAAAAAAAAAGATCAAGAGCCCACTTTTCAACTCTACCACTGACTGGTTTTTGAACCCAGTTCTAGTTGTGACATGCTAATTGCTACATCTCATGGGCTATGAATTTATTACCCTGAGGAAGACTTAGTCCTTAGGCAGTCTCCTATCCAAGAAGATTGAAAGATCCCACCTAACTTCATGAATCAAACAACTATCTGTCCCTTAAGGTCATTCTCTTAAGCTGACAAATTCCTGAGGAATAGTGCTTCAGCAGCAACGGAACTAAATAGTGTTGGTGTCCTTTACTATCACATATATTTTCATTCACAACAGCCATGTAAAGCATGGGCTTCACTAGATTATCTTCAGACCATATTCTGTGGGCATGAACCCCTATCCTTTGATGTTACCTAAGCACTGTTCCCTTGATCTATCCACCTTCAGGCTCACATTCCTTTCTTCATTTGGTCTCCATTTCTCTGGGGTTTATGAAGATGGAGATGGCTAAGCATATCCTAGGAGGATTTGTTTTCATCACATGAATTTCCAGTCTAAAAGAGTTATAGTTGGGTGGGGCTGGGAGAAATTGTTCTCACCATTCCCATGAAATCTGTTTCCTTAAGATTATTCATTTCTAAGTCCCAAAGGAAATGTTTCTTGGAAGAATCCTCCCTGGTGAAGATATCCCTCTTATTTCATGAATTAGAGCGCTTACTAACAAGTAGAACATTTCACTAGCATCCCCAGTGATAAAATCTCATGTTCTAAAGGTTTTTGCCCAACGGCAGATAAATTTGTACAGGCAAGTTCTGAGAACTTGTATTATTTGACAGTTACATGAATATTGCACAGATATTTTATGAAGAATGCATTTGAAGATATCCTTCTTTTATTCACTGGCAGGCAAAAAAAAAAAAAGAATATAAACCCCATGTCAGTTACTTACCTCTGAAGTTCATTCTCATTGAAGAGTGATCTGCAAATAGATACCTGTGATATAATTTATCCAGTTATATATTGCGATGCTTACCATAGATTACACCTATATCATGTGGAAATTGATGATGAGAAAAGAAAATAATATGTCAGAGGAAGATGATGCTGAATTCTTTCATTTCATGTGCTAGCTTTCTACCTGCAGGGATATTTGCTTACTTCATTCCTTCTATGAAGAAAACATTCAGTCATGAAACTTATCATAAACAGCTTGTAACAAATGAGGAGGAGGTCATAAACTTTTTTCCCCAAGCTGGAATCTTTCAATCATGTCACATCCCTGTTGAGTTTTGCTTTAGAGATTGAGTTCCATCTCAGGTTACTTTGCAAATTTTAGAAGTTTAGGAAGATCCTGGCAGACTCAACCTTTCTTTCCTGTTGCCTTCCTCTGATCCTTCACATTCAGTATCAAAGAATCCCTCCAGTACTTGGAAAGCAGCTTTTTCCTCAAAGGAATTTATGACAAATACCACAATTCCTTTTTCAAATAGGGCCTGTTTTATGCACCAACTCATTAACCACAGTAGAACTCCAGCAAACAATCATTATGTCAACAATAACTATATGTAAAGAATACAATTAATCTGTTAATTGCAATATAAAATAGGCTATTTCCACAACCCAGCACCTGAGATAGCAATCTAACAGTACAAGATGGTTATCTGAGAGTTAATTAAGAATCAAATATTGCCTTGGTACTTCAGGCTTCTTGAAAAAGTTGGAAATTGCTTAAATGTAGTGGATGGTGGGGGAAAGAAGAAAGAAAAGGCATATTAAAAATTGAACAAACTTTCCTTCTCGTTTTCTTCCTTCCCCTTCTTCACTCATCCATATTATCCTTCTAAATATTCTGCTAAGTTTTTGATAGAACCCTGCCAGGCATATTTTATTATTTACACTGAAATAATGTTGACTTGTTCTGGACTTCCTATCAATATAAACAAAACAAAACCATCCAAATCTGCTTCAGTTGTTAGTTTGAGGCAAAATAATTTAGTGGCAGCTCAAGACATGTCAGCAGATTATACTCATGGGTTTGTTTGTTTTTTTTGTTGTTTTTTTTAACGGGTCTCTAAATAGAGGAGGAAATTATTTTATATCAATATCTGAAATTTTGAAAAGATGGCACCAATCCAAAAAACAGAGTTACAAATGTCAATAATGCTCACTTTCTAGGAATCTCCATATGGGTTGCAGAGACAGATGTGGAAATATGATGCAAATGACTAACAAATGATACAAATACAAACAAATAGCTTTATTTTACATTATGACAATTTTCAGGTACAGTGGAAACTTGATCCTTGTTTTGGTTCCAGGAGGCATGATGAGTACTAAAAATGAGTACCAAATAAATCACATGACTTACCATGTAACTCTTTGTTTCATCTGGGAAGGACTCTCTCCCTTTTCCCATGTTAGTGACCTTCCCCACTTGGCCGACTTCCTGTCTGCTGCCTATAGCCATCTCCCACTTCCTTTTGCAGTTATCTTCCTGGCATGGCTGACTTTCTGTTCATTCTCTGTGGCTGCCCCACTCTTCCTATCACAGCACATTGAATACCAAATAAATGATGAGTATTGGGACAGAATTTTCATGACAAAATGTTCAAGTACCAAATTCAATGTGTTTTGAAGCAGTTGAGTACTGAAGTACCACGGTATTCATTTTTTAAAATGAAAGTAAAAATTTAAATAAGCCATGTCTGGATGATGTCAAGCAATATTCATGGACATTACTACCTATAGGTGTCACATTATTCTACTTCTAAAAGTACTCAAGATTGGAAATAGTGGGGAATTTTAATTAGGAGAATAAAAAGTGAAGTTTGCAAGCAAACTTGCATCAGAATGTGTATCATAGCATGGCTATATTTGTAGTAAATTGATTGTGCCTATATCCTAAATCCCACAAGGGGACTTTGCCTAGGAGAAGGAACCTGGAGAATGTCAATGCTGATGGTTTGGGGAGGGTGCAGTGGAAGGTTAGTAGAAACAATTGTAAACAAGCAGTCCCACAAATCTGTTCCTGACTGTTTATATATGATAAGCAGATCTTGACTTGTACCCAGGAGCCCAATGGAAGCCAATGCAGCTTACAGAGCAGAGATGAGCATATTATGGAATGTCCCAGCTTTCCCACACCTCTGCATTCTGAATCAGTTGTTGCCTATGAATGTTCAGCTACATTCCATGTAAAGTGGACTATGGTAGTAAACCAGGAGGTGATTAAGGCATAAATTACTATGAGAATCTTCTGGACTTCCTGATCCAGAAACAGATACAATTAGCACATAAGATGGACCCATGCAAAGACCCTCCCAGACATCTGCTGTTTGAACAGGAGCCATGAATCCAAGAGGTCCCTACACTTCACACCAGTTCTGTCTGGGGGAGTACAACCCAATTCAAAACTAAAGAAGAGAAATCTCTAGATCTTGGGGGCTTCAAACCCCACAGTCACTCAGTATTTGCAAGACTTAAGCTTACCCTTTTTCTTTCCCACCCAGGGTTCACATCCTCTAAGCTTTAGGAAGGTGCCTTAATGTCATCACTTGGTCAGCCTGGGGTAGAAATATATAATTGGATATCATTAATGTACTGATTATGTCTCACCCAGTATTGATGGATTACTTCACCTAGGGTACAGATGTTAAATAGGAGGGAGGAGAGAATGGATTCCTGAGAAGTCCTACAAATTCTTCTCTGGATAAAGAAAGGATTTGAGATTGCCCACAAATGCTGCTCTCATAATGAGAACACAAGACAGCAGTATCTGGCAGGAAATAGCCATCTTGCCCAAGCCATGATCAGTGTCATTAAAAGGACACTAAATTTGCATACTTCCTTTTCTCATCATTTTCAGAACATGCTTGTTAAGTATTTTTCAGTATTCGAACTTTTTATTCAACAAGTCTGAAAATACCAGGTGAATTTCCTTCAATCCTTAGCAAAAGAAGTTTTAAATACTAGTTTAAGAACATTTTTCCCTGACGTAATCAGCAAAAGTTTGAGTGAAACTTTGATTTTTAAAAACTTCCAAATAGATTAAGGATTCAGATAAATTTGAAATTAGATTTTGGAATTAATTAAAAATGCTTCCAGTGGGAAAATGTTTTTGTTTAGAATTCTTTAAAAATATATAATAAAACTTTTAAAATTGTACACTAAAGGGGACTAGAAGGAACTAAAGATTACAATAAAAGAAGAAAACTCAAACTTAACTTACTAATATAGAATGAAGCAAATTCTATAGTTTAACATTGGACATATTGAATTACATTTTTGAACAATAAACCCAAAGTTAATTTTAAAAGTGTCAGCCTGAATAGATAAATTGTGTTTCAAAGCTGCTATGGAAGAGAAACAGGTGTTACCTGACAAAATTGAATCAGATTTGAAAGTGGATTTAAAAATAAAGATTTTAATCTAAAAACATTGTACCAGTAACTAATCTAAAGTTGGTTTATTTGATCATGGTTAAAGTAGATATTTTGATATCCTGTCTTTTACTGGAATCAGGATTGAAATGCAAGGTTTTATGGATTTGTTTATAAATAAGAGATGGCATATAGGAAGAAAAGATCATTTGATATATTTTAAGGGAAGGTAATAAGTTACCAAAATTGTTTATACTTGTGATAAAGGGGGAAGACATTTGTTTATATATTTCTTTTTTGTCTTATATTATTTTTTCTTTCTTTTTCTATAAATCTTTCTATTTTTCATTTTTCTTTTTTGCACATTTTCTTCTTCTTTTTATTCTTTTTAGTTTGTATTTGTTTTTATTGTCAATTTTAATCTTTAATAAAATTATTATTGAAAAAAAGAAAACTGTATAATGTGCAAAAAAAAAAAAAGAAAATAACAAAGAATCCCAGAGCCGAATGGAACCCATTAAATGGCTAATATGAATGTGTGTTGTCATCAGGATGAGGAGGGTGAGGAGTTATTATTTTATTGTTTTTTATTTTTATTCTTTTTATTTCTTTTATATGATGTTTTTATGTCATTATAAGCCACCAGAGTCGCCATGTGCAAGTAGGTGGCAATATACATTTTATAAATGAATGAATGAACAAATGAACGAATGAACGAATGAATGAGATGGTTAAGATTAAAATAGGCATAGAAAATACAGCATTATTTTATTAGAAATTTAAAAAATTTGGAAGTGAAGACAAGGAATTTCCAGCAGAGAGAATGGAATTAATAAAAGTAATAAATTGATTTAAATGAAATTGAATTGACAGAATTCTAGAATTTTAGAGATCTATAGAGGGATGATAGTGAAATGGAATTGAAATGAATTCTATAAATATTAACATCCAAGAAAAATGATAGAAAGTCAAAACTCTTAATGAGTACCAATAAAGGAGAATATTTTTAGCTCAGGGTTGAAATGAAGGGTCCCTGGTGCACTCTGAGTTTGGTTGTTTTCTTGCAGATGTTTTCTTACCCAAACTAGGTAACATCATCAGACTAGTATTGATGAAGTTACCTAGTTTGGGTAATGAAACATCTGCAAGAAATCCAGCTCAAAAGCACCAAAAATCCACTCTTGTATTTTTTAAAAAAATGTATGACTGCAAGTATAAATGGTGTAATTAGAAAAACATTAAAATATAGCTATTGGTTGTTTATTGCATGTCTATGTGGTTTGTTTTATAAATGAATGTAATATTTACAAGAAAATTATTTTGTATTTGGAGGAAGGTTCAGATTTTTCCCAAGAACAATGTAAAACAATCAAACCAAAGTTGTTTTTTTATTTGCATATACCATACAGACAGAATCTTGCCAGTCTAAACTTAGACTAACTTAACCTAATGGATATAACTTGGGAGATTCTAGACAGTGGCTATTCTCAATCTCTTCCTCTTCCCGTGATCCAGTTCTGGACTGTACTATCTCTTGTCTGGCTCTCCCTCCTTGTGATGTGCTCCTTCCTTCCTGAGAACCTGCTGCATTACTGTTGTCCACCACATTTTCACAGAATTTTAATTTTAAAAAGAATGAGAGATGACAATAAGCAAATTTTGAACAGTGCAATGGTAGGGATGATACAATCTAATTTTTTGCTCTGCAGCAGATATGAGTGTATCTCTGGTGACTTGGATGAAGAATATGATAAAGTGAATAAGCTTTGCTCATAAAATGTTTATATTGGTATGTAGTTAAAGAATGTTAGCTAAACACAATAAGAGAAAGAGATATGATGAAAGTAAAGCAAAGTTGAAAATAAATCAAATGTTTACTGATAGTTTCATGAACAGTAGAGAGTAAGAAAAGGATTTGTGATGCTCCTTTAGTTGTTTAAAACGCTTTTGTACAAATATATAAAGAATGCTTGTGTTAGTTGGGTACATGAATGTGCACAGTGCTTTGTAGGCAGATAGTATGTTGTTAGTTGAAAACCTGAATAATTTGATTGAATGATAATTTTAAAATCTTCTGAATCACTGTATGCATTTGAACCCCAATTTTTCTAGCTTTTTTTACATGTCTACCACAAGAAATTTAGAAATTTAGGCTCAAATGCATACAGTGATTCTGAAGACTTTAAATATTAATATTCAATTGAAACAAGAACATTTCCTCCTGGCACTGAATGGATAAACAGGAAAGAGTTGGCAATACTTACAGCAGAGAAATGATTGGTAAAAATGACAGAATTTATTGAAATGGCTAAATTGAATTGTTTCATTAGCAAAAAGATGATATCAACGTGTGTTGGTGCTGGAAACCCCTTGTGAGCTTTTTACATAAAAAAAAAAAAACATAGTTTAGATCATTAGACAGGATAGATTAAAGAAAGAAGAAAGTCATTTAGGGAGACTACTCTTTATTGTATCATAACATCTAACATTAGCTGCAAATTACTCAGGTTTCCTTTTATGTATGTTTTTATATAAAATAAAAATATTTATAAATAAATACTTTATTAAAATAAATGTTTTATATAACTTTTTATAAAATGATCATTATAATTGTTATTGAAAGTTTTAACAATAATAATAATTCATACAATCTAAAGTTGGCAACCTTTTTTTTTACAGGCACATTTTAAAAAGTCTTATTGTGACACATATCAGGCAGAGGAGAGAAGATGAGCTCAGGATATTCTTTAGAGAAGTAAAAAAATGCTAGAAAAGGCTAGTCACCAAAGTGACTGACAATAAGAACAAAAAGGAAACCATCTGGAATGTTGCCTTGTATTTTATAATACATGTGAAAGAAAGCTGAAACACAGTGCATAGGAAGCCTATTTGTTTCACATTGGGCTAAAAAAAAAAGCAAGATTTGGGCTATAACTTTAATGAAACAATCCATCATAATCTTTCTGACACTTTATTTTCACTGTTGTATTTTTACACAGCCCCCCAAATTACTAAGGCACCTCTGCTTTATGCCTTTGATATTTCAGAAGGAAAATTTGGTGAAGGTATTGCAAAATTACTTCCAAGGGAACAAGGATTTTGGCATAATGATCAGTGCAGCCTCCAATTAAGTTAATGTGGTTGCACCATCAAGTCATTCTCAGGCACTTTTTGCTTCTTGTAACTTTAATATGCTAGCATATTAGCAGTATTAATCTGCATAAATTTTGGGACAGATTGTGAATTAACGCCCCAGAATAAGAGGAGAATTTCTGCAATCGGTGAGATATATTTTGTTCTGTGTATATTGTAGCTGCTTTCACAAAATAGCTGCCATAGGAACTTGTACTTTTACAAAACAATTGTCATGGTGAATGTGGCTAGTCATGCCACAAAGAAGCAAAACATTTACCAGAATGCAAATTGGTGAAGCTCTTCAATCTCCTCCCAGTAGTTTATCTCCTACCAAAAACTGTCGACCAACTTTTCTTACTTTTGTCTTTTTCTTTCCCTCAGTGAATGGGAATATTTCCAAATAAAGCATCCAGCTGCAAAATCAACATTTTTTATTTTCCTACTACATCCATGGGTTCTGTTTACTGCCCAGAGACATCTTGTCTACAAAGCCAGTATCAAAAGCTGGCATTTTGCCTAAATTATTTCAGTTTCTCAAATGCCATTTTATTTTTTAAATAAAAAGTATTTATTCCATTCTTCCATATTTTTGTCTATCTCTTATCTATCTATCTATCTATCTATTTATCTATCTATCCTGTTTCCCCTAAAATAAGACACCTCCTGATAATAAGACCAATCAGGCTTTTGAACGCATGCGCTAAAATAAGCCCCCCCCCCAAAAAATAAGCCCTCCCCAAAAATCAGCCCTTCCCGAAAATATTTAAGCACATGCTCAGCCAGTCCTCACCATTTCCTCTGGTTAGGGTTAGGGAGACAGAGTTGGAAATCAAGTAAGATGGCAAGATGAGCTCCGCCTTGCTCTACATGCCCCAAAATAATAAGACATCCCTGAAAATAAGGCCAAGCACTTATTTTGGGGTTCAAAAAAATATAAGACAGGGTCTTATTTTCGGGAAAACATGGGTATCTATCATCTATCTATCTATCTATCTATCTATCTATCTATCTATCTATCATCTTTCTCACTATGTAATTATCTAACTGTCTATCTACTTATCTATCATCTATCCTATCTATATCTCTAGTTAGCTATCATCTATCCGTCCATACTCTATACCAGGGATCCTCAAAGTACGGCCTGTGGGACTGATATGGTTATGGATACGGCCCCAGTTAGAACAATTTCTTTCCCTTTCATTCGTGCACACACACATACACACACACACACGTACACACACACACATATGTATATGTGTGTGTGTGTGTGTATACATATATATAATATTTAATAAGCTGAATATGCTGAATTATATAATACTGTATATATAAGCTGAATACCCGTGCTCCGCTATGAAACTATGTGATTAGGCTTGATAAATTGATACTTACAGCTTGAAAATTAATGAGTAGTTACAATCAGCCTCTCATCTCCCCTTCTCTCCCTCAGCCTTGCCCCACAGAAGCCTCCCCTATCCTATCCCCTGCTTGCTGCTGTGAAAGTAAAACTGAAACTGAAACGCCTATCTTCTGCTTGGGTTTTGCATTTGGAACAGATTTCTTTTTAGGTGGGAGGGGGAGTAGAACTCCTTAGCATCAGAGGGCTGTTTGGAAAGTAAAACAGTATTTGCTATGTGAGCAAGAAGGAGATGAGAATGAACCTAGCCGTGGCTTAGCTCAACTGTTCTGTAGTAAAGCTGCTTGCTGCTGTGAAAGTAAAACTGAAACTGAAACTCCTCTCCTCTGCTTGTGTTTTGCATTTGGAACAGATTTCTTTTCAGGTGGGGAGGGGGAGTAGAACTCCTTAGCATCAGAGTGTGTCAATAATGATATAGGAAACACTAATGCTGTGATGGTCATTTCGAAAAATCCTTTCGTAGTGAGCACCTAGAAGCCAAGAAGAACATACGTGGCAAATTTCAAGTTTGTAGGCTTTACGGTTCTGGAGATTTTGTGATGATGCGTGAGTGGTATTTTGCTTTTATATATATATTTGTATCATTTAAAAAAAAACCTGAAAACCTAACAATGTGAACTTAGTCACCCTTTTCTTCCTTCATTACATGCTTGCATTTCCCTTTTTTTAAATGGATACTTGTAATTCTGAAGATATTTTATACCGCAGAAGGATTCAAGAAGTGTGTCCCTTAACTTGTAGACTAAAGTAGTTTGTTTTTTTACGATTTGGAGATTTGTCTTCTATGATACCATATTACTCATATATCTAAGGATTCAAACACAATAATTTACAATGAAAAAATGGATATGTTCAGCTGAGATGAACGTTAAGTGATGACATGCATGTATAGCAATTCATTGAAAGGCAAACATCCCCTTAGTTATGAATAAGAAAGTGAAAGCTATATTTGTATGTTGCCTGACCAAGTTTTAAGAATTTCACATGGCATTATTTCACCTTCTGTGCAAAATATTCCTTGTGTTCAACAAATTAGTTTTTGCTTATTAAAATTAATCATTCTTTCCTCACCTTTGATTTTACCAAAAGGAAAAAAAAAAAAAGACCCTGGAGATCCTGTTTCATGTCAGATTAAACAAGCAGGTTCTTGCTAGCATTAAATATGCAATCAGATTTCAATCTTTCCAATTAATTGAGTTGCCATCTGTGGGAAAAAAAATCCTTGTTTTAAAATTGTTGATGCAGGAGGTATGCCTTTCAGCGATTTCACATGCAAAGCAGGTATTTGTGTGGCTTTTACAAGGAAAGAAAAAGAAAGATTGATTATCTGCTGGAGGTCCTCACCGAAAGGGAAATCTTTTAAACCTCTTGCAACTGCTGTACAAAATGCTATTTTTAGCAATATTTATTGTTTATTTAATGCTGCTTGAAAGCTCCATAAAGCGCTTTCTTCGGTATGGGATGGAGTAAAATGGGCTATTTCTGGCCAATTTTTGACATGTACATATTCAGACCACCAATCCACACTATTTCATTTCAGAATTATAGAATAACAGAGTTGGAAGGACCTTGGAGGTCTTCTAGTCCAACCCCCTGCTTAGGCAGGAAACCCTATACCATTTCAGTGGATATACCATATTCTTTGTGGACATGGATTCCAATGATGATCCCAATCCATCTACAGAAAAATCTTGAAAATATAGATAAGGTGAATTCACTTCTGAATCATAATCAGCCTTATTCTTCTAGGATCCATAATGTAGCTCCTTGTTGGGCCGTATTAATCCAGCTCCAAGATTGTTGAAATAGACAAGGGCAGCATTTTCAGTATGGCTCTATTCTCACTATATACTTCATTTGATCACTGGGTAATGGCATTGGGGGGAAAACTAAAAAAAAAGAGTGAATTGACTCAGTCAGTGGACCCAGTCAAGATGAATTAGATTTAGTCCTGAAAAGGATATGTCTTACATAGGATTACACCTTATGGGTATAGTTAAGTAGATTGTCCTATTTTGCATATTGGTTCCCTAAAATAAAAACAAGTAGAGACAAAAAAATGATTGAAAAAGCAAGCCCATCTATTACAGTACTCACTGCCAAGAACTGGAAGTGTAGACCAAACACTGATTTTCTTTCTTTATTTATTTTTGCCATTTGTCACAAATGTGGCTACATGGCAAAAAATGTGCCCAAATAGAGAAGGGGTTAGTTATATAATGAAGTCTTGACAGTACTCTTCTGGCTTAAAGGCCCATCTAGAACATGGTGGGAATGCTGCATTTCTTCTATAGGAGGTCAAACTGTAACTTCTAAATGCATGTAGTCCTTTCTTCTTAATGCAGACAACAGTTGTGCTTTTTTTCCTACCCCTCACTGTGGTTTTATAAGTTCAAGGTTATCTCTGAAGAGTGAGAGCTTTTTTTTTCATATCTACCTAGGAAACTTCATGAATGCTTTTATGGATTTTCACACCCTTTATTTTCACAGAAGATTAACATCCAGTAAAAGAACCATTATCAGGAGATATCACTGTGCTCCTCCTTGCTTTTTCTGACTAATGTTGGCTTTGTTCTTTAAAACTAGTCATACGTACAAAATAACAAATTTTAAGCAGAAATTTTTACTTGGGATAGTTTTTGTCATTAGCTAGAAAAGAGAGCCTTACCTGTGGCATTGTTAAGATGATAGAACCATGACAAAGTCAAGTTAGAACCTAAGGGTGCATACTATCAATGTTTCCCCCACAAAATTCTCTGTAAGATTATATTTTAGCCATACAAGGACCTTTTCAACTTGATCTTGAACTTTTTATACACTTAAGCTTAAGGTGGTGACTAGCTAGGTGTTTGTAGCTATCCTAGATCCTAAAGGCATACCAACTTGAATTTTCTGCATTGTACTCAAGTGAAGTTATCAGAGTATTTGTCAACATGGATGTATTAGACCAATGGCTGTTGAAGCCATCAACAAGTGTGATGTCTTCAGAACAAGAACAAAATATCAGGGTTCTGATGATGCAATCTGCATTTCAAGGAATGGCATAGGTTTTGCCTTATGTAATCTGAAAGACAAATCTGGAAAAAGTCATTTCTGAAAAAAAAATTCTGCAAATGTTCTTAACTGCCTTAAAGTTAAAATGTCTTTGCTCCATCTGCCAGGAACATAGTGATTTTGGACTATTTCCATATGATTCATTTAAGCCTGATAACCAAGAAGCTTGTGCTTGGTTTTCTATCGAAGGTAGGTTTTTGCTCTGAGTGTCCTTAAAGATCTTCAGTACTTTAAAAAAAAGAAGAAGATAAGTTGTAAATGGACAATCAATACAATTCTGTTCACAAGGGAGAAGCAAGAGTGTCTTCTCAGTTGTGACCTTGAAGTCTGCTGAGATGTCATCAGGTACATCTGCTAATAATCTTTCCCACATAGTTATTTGGACTGAATTTAATATTCTTCCACTCATAACAAAAAGGAGAAAAGTTAATTAATTTTTACCTTTCGTCCTGAATCATATCCTATTGATTATGAATTGCTAATTATTGCCTTTTAAAAAATAACATTGGAAGAGCTGTAATATATTTTTGTTATGTGACTATGTATTTGAATCTTTACTCAGAATTAAACACTTTGCTTTTTGCACTATGCAATAATATGTAATAGACAAGAAATTAAAATTATTTTAAAATTCTAAGACTATTATCTAAATAGAAAACTACAATTAATTAGATTAACTGAATGTCAATAGCAAAAGTTTTCTTCAATATATTTGAAAACATAAAAGGCAGAGTTGTCAAGTGTTAGGCAGCGTACAGATTTAATAATAATAAAAAAATCACATAAACTTCCTGAGATAAAACTATATATATATTGTCACAATCCAGACCATTTCCTAATACTTTATATAATGTAAATAGGTAACTATAAAACATCCATTGTAAATATTAAAATTAAAAATTAAAAACAATTAAAAACAAAAAATGCCCCAAAAAACCAAAATAAGCCAAAATAAGAGGAAACTAAATTTTAAAATGGTCAAGACTAATATTTCTGCTCTGCTATAATATGCAAAAAGAAAAGGAGAAAAACAAACAAAAAAATCCTGCAACAAAATGCTCAAAAAAATCTTGAACTTGAGTTTTTTTGTGGAATCAAAGT
Organism: Pantherophis guttatus; assembly: GCF_059756535.1. NCBI lineage: Eukaryota > Metazoa > Chordata > Lepidosauria > Squamata > Colubridae > Pantherophis > Pantherophis guttatus. Next base: position 126,948,983 of record NC_142065.1, read on the forward strand.
GATTTATGCCAAAGATCATTATAAGCGCAATTAGACAGCTATCTGAGAGTTCAGCATAGTTTTGATTCTTCTTTTAGTCAAAATGTTTTCCCAACATGAAAAGCTACAAAACATATTTGGGAGATTTGGGGCAGAGGTTTAAATTTGATCCTTGCAAACATTCTTTTTTTTAAAAAAATGATAATTTGGGATTAACAATCTAAACCTCACATACCTTTTAAGGATTTGAACAGAAAAGGTTATTAATACTTTAGAATAGTTTATTGTTAAAGATTTCTTTAAAACACTTGATGTACTGCAAGAGGAATTTGGATGGTCTAAAAATGCTGAATTCAATTGAAACATTTCTGGATGGACTAATCCCTCTGAAACTCCCAGTTTACATTTTTATTAGAAAATGTTTTAGATGAATGAACCCACAGTTTATTTCTACAGAAAGCTGAAGAGCATTATTAAAACAAGTATTTGTAGTTTGCAAAAAAAAAACAGACTAAAAAATGGATGTCCATTTTTTAAAACCAACAATTGAAGTTTGTTGTTGTTGTGAAGTCATGTCCGACCCATCACAACCCCATGGACAACATTCCTCCAGGCTTTCCTGCCCTCTACCATCCCCTGGAGTCCATTTAATCTCACACCAACTGCTTCAGTGACTCCATTCAGCCACCTCATTCTCTGTTGTCCCCTTCTTCTTTTGCCCTCAATCGTTCCCAGCATTAGGCTCTTCTCCAGTGAGTCCTTTCTTCTCATTAGGTGACCAAAGTATTTGAGTTTCATCTTCAGGATCTGGCCTTCTAAAGAGCAGTCAGGGTTGATCTTCTCTAGGACTGACAGGTTTGATCGCCTTGCTGTCCAAGGGACTCACAGGACTCTTCTCCCGCACCATAGTTCAAAGGCCTCAATTCTTTGGCGCCTAGCCTTCCTTATGGTCCAACTTTCACAACCATACATTGCAACTGGAAAAACCATAACTGAAAACTGAAGTTTAAAGACAGTTAAATATATTTCCCATGATTAATTCAACAGAAAGATTCCTAATCCTAACAGAAAGATTCTTTTTGAAAGTTTTTGAATCTCAGTAGATCTTTAAAAAGAGATACATATCAAACCTCTCGTGCTATACAGGTAAATTGGTGGTTCTGACACATTTGGGCTCGCTCTATAGTTGCCCCAGTTTAATCGACTATTCATATTATGGTTCCTATGGATTTGGGAAAAACAACAAGCTTTCCATGTGGGAAAGGTTTGATTTAATGATTTAAAAATTAATAATTTTAATGCAAGGCTTTATTTTGGTCAAAGTTTTGCTGTTAAAGAAACACCATGTAGAACTTACTAGGGTTCAGGGGGCATAGTGTAAGAAATATTTCACCTTCTACTACACTATTCTGTTCATAATATGCAGCTTGAGAGTTGATGCTTTAATGCCTGTAAGTGAAGTATATTCGGAACAGTTTATCCGTGGCTTTAACCTTGCAGTGACCCTAGCCGGTGAGGTTTAAATGTCCTGATCAGTGTGGTCATCAAAGGAGTAACCCTAGCTTCCTCTTCACCAGGAGATCATCCTCCTGCCAGGATCAGTGATCATCAGATGACCGAGGTCATCACATTCTCCAAAATAAAAACTATTGCTGTACCAGTAAAGATCATCTGTCCTTTTCTTTTATTCTTTTTTGTGTACTAGGGATTTCACTGGTAATAAAATTTGCACAATGATTAAAAGCGCCAATTGTGTCTTCTACTGTACTTGGCCTGAGCACATTGTCATGCATTAGTAATATGTGCATTCCATAAAGCTCTCCTCTGCTTTCAGCTGACTTTCTTACACCATAGCTCATGTTCTTTTGGAATATGGCAAAGCTTAATGGAGGTATTGTGAAATGCTTTTCATTGAAGCTCCCTTTTAATTATGGATGTCCTGCATGACAAGTTCTTCTTTAGCATATGTTTCTTCACTCAAAGAACGCCAGTTTAAGTCTGCAATCAAAGGTAACTTAAGAAAAACACTGTGTACAGATAAATTCCATTTTGATGTGTACCCAGGGTGGACCATTATACTGCCCCAGATTTTTATTAATAAACTGGCAGAATGCCAGCCATCATGACTGGTGGAATGAATGTGAGACGATGACTGGCATTCAGAAAAGATCCATGGGAACCTTTCTTCTCTGTTCCATGCCCCCCATTTCATAAAGTCCCTACCAAAGACAAACTCTCTCCTATGTCAGGAAGAAAAGGCAGATTTGGATCTAACCACAATTATTTATTTTATTTATTTAGCGTTAGGACATGAAAGCCAGGAGAGTAGTAGTTTGGCTGCCTAAGATTGCTACTCTGTTTACTTCATGCTCTTGAGCTATCCTTGTACCACAAGGAGCAAACTAAATTTGCATATAAAGCAGCTAGCAGCATTCTGTGGGTGTGTCAGTATCTTCTGGGGGTTTTTTCTCGGCGAGTTTTCGCCTTCTATTCAGGCCAGTCCGGTGCCACGTGGTTTCTTGCTTCCGCCATTACTCACACTGAAGTGGTACCTATTTATCTACTTGCGTTTGCATGTTTTAAAATTGCTAGGTTGGCAGAAACTGAGGCGAGTGACAACAGCTCACTCCATCATGTGGCTCAAAGTGCTGGAATCCAGAAAGCCAACTTTCTCCAGCCAACAAATTCAGCATCTTTAAGCCACTGAGCCACCACATCTCTTCTAACCGCAATAGCTAGGCTTTATTTTTCTGTGTAGAAAAATATGTATTTTCTGTGTAGAAAATACATATTTTCTTATGTATTTATTTAAGAAATGCATATGGCCAACCAAGTCAAAACACAGCCAAACCAAACAGAAATGAATCAACAGTCCCATTAAAAATAAAAAGGTCCTTAATAGGCAATCATTGACAACAATATAATTAATTAGGAGAAAGCAAATGTGAGGTGGCATTTTGCATAGAAAACAGAACATTTATTTCTATATAAACATCAGGGCACCCAGATTTTAGACTTCTGGGATTTATTTAATCATTTCTAAAATCAAAATGTCCATCTGTCAGAGCCAAGAAGGCTAATAACTGTCTGGGGAGAGGCTGATGATCAGTAGGAACATAAAATCTACACCTGTGTGACCATAGATAAGTAATTTTAACATACAAATCTATACCAAAGCCAGTTAACAGAGGTACACAAAGATCACTACTCACAATCAATGAACAGCTTTTTTTTCTGTTTATAGATGAGGTATACTATGCTTGCAAGTCTTGTAGAGATCTACCAGTGCCTTTTAATCTATCAGGCCACTAATGGTTTAACAACTGGCAGAGGACCATTCCCCCACTTTGGAAAAACAATTCAGAATGGGTGTACATAATTCTTTTCTGATTTAGCATATACACTCAGGGCTGCTTTACAAACACAATTACACAGATCCCCAATCATAAAGTGGTAGAATACATTATGTTTGACTCTTCCCAACCCATGTAAATAGGGCCTAAGATCAAAACAAAATAGATTGGAATGTAAATCAGTGGTCCCCAATCTTTTTTTGCACCAGGGACTGGTTTCATGGAAAACAATTTTTCCATGGACCGGGCATTGTGAGGTGGGGAAATGGTTTCAGTTTTGCTTACTTGCCCTTCGTTCACCTCCAGCTCTGTGGCCCAGTTCCAAATAGGCCAAAGCCCAGTACTGGTCCATGGCCCAGGGGTTGGGGGTCCCTGATGTAAATCATGCAAATAAAATTACTATGCAGTTACTGTTATTTTGTTTGTTTAATAACTAGCCAGCATTTTTCTAGAATCCCTGAAGGTCAGGCATGGATTCTGCACTTCTGTATCACCATGGCCACTATGGAAACTCTGGGAATTTTAGGGGGATACTTACACTGTAGAGTAGATAATGCAGAGAGGACAGATTAAAATATACACAAAAGATACCAAGCTTCTGGCTTTTTTTTTTTTTTTTTTTTGCTTCTGCTCTTAATTCTGATCATGCAGATGCTGAAGGATTTCTTTAGCACATTCCTAGAAACCATTTCAGATAAAGTCCTTTCTTTTTTACATAATACACTTCTAATGATGCCATTTGGTTATCTTAATAGATATGGATGGGGTGGATCAGTTTCCACATGACTTAGTAGATTATAAGCAAGATAGAAATCCTGACTTTAATTAATCTACCATTGTTTATTCAGAAGTAACACCTACTTCTACAGAATATACTCCTAAGTATGCTTTTGGGCCCACAGACTAGTTAATTAAAATTATTTCAGCAACTGACGAAATGAGCATTTGTTCAGAAATATTATTATGCCTGTTTTAGCTAAAATTATCAAGCATTACTTTATTAATTTTCATAGGTCACTGCTAAATTCTAATTCAGTGGCATTAACAACCACTGAGTTTTTGTCTGATTTCTTTTAAGAATTCATATCTTCAGGGCTCACTGGACTCTAGTATACTATTTGCTACTAATTTATGTCTAATTGATTTGATTGATTACTAATTTGTATCCATTGTTATCAGTTTTCCCTGTGGCCTAATGAATTTTCTGCATGGTTTAGAACTGGATTTTCTAGGAAAAAGTGGTACTGGTGATGAAAAGCTATTTTTGTTGGATAACAGAAGTAATTATAAAGTGCTATTACAAATTTCAAGAGCTTAGTAGAAGTATAAAACTGGACAGTAACTTATAGAACAACTCTTCCAGCCTTATGGTTCTATGAATTTCTACAACAAAGTCTTGATGTAGTCCAACTGCTCAAACAGACCTTGCTGAGAAAGGGATGAAAGGTTTGGAATGAAAGTTTTGGAAAAAATCACAATAATAAAGTAATAATAATGATAACCTATTCAAATTGGTTCAAATAGGAAAAATAAGGATAAAGAAAACATTATATTAGAGAGAGATAATTTACAAAGGATGAAACTCTACAGAAAGTTTGTATAGAGAGAAAGATGCTGGGAACAAAGTTATTAAAAATATAAACAGATACCAACACTAATTTTCTGTATATACAGTATATATATTTGAATATGCAGACAAAAATGGAAGAGGAATGAAGTAAAACTAAATGAACTGATGAAATGCCAATATTATAGCTCTTCTAAAGCATAATGAAATCTGCCTGAACAAATGGAATATTAATCAGATAAGTGGGGGGGGAGATGCAGTTAAGATTCAAATCCAACTCAAGTTATTAATAAAATCAACATATATTCAAACAGAATACATAGGACAATCTCAGATGAGGTTAATACATAAAACACTCTCAATTATTTGCTCCTAGTCAGTCCAAATGCAGTTCCAGAACATAGCATTTGAAACAGTATGTTTATTATGGTAGCAGTTGCATTATTATTTGTTGTTATTACTTTTTGAAAACAAATACATTGTTATATGTTTTCTTCATCCCAACTAGTTAATTAAAATGTTGTGAAACAAAAATGCAGCCAGGAAAGATATAAAACATGAGTAAAATGAGATTGATTGAGCAAGAAAATGAATATATAAAATTTCCCATCCAAAGCTGGAAGTAGCTGCATTGTGGTAAGATCGTAATGAAGTATAAATGATGATCATGTAGCTTTTGTGATATTATGTAGCTATCCGTGCATTTGACCCACCTTTATTCTTAAAAATATAAATATAAAGAACAATTATATTTAAAGAAATATATATAAAAAAAGATAATCTTAGAGGGCACTTTTGAGGAGGCATACCATATTCTATCCCATTCATTTCTATGACACATTGGTTCACTGACTACAGGGACATGCAAGTGGTGAACAGCTCCTCAAAGTGATGGAGCAGTTCTTGCATCTGTATAGAGATAGGTGAAACACAAGTATGGATTATTGAGGGGTGGGGGTAGGGTTTAATGAAAAGATTCAAGCCACAGCACACACTGTTTTACAAGTCTTAAATTGTTAGCAAGATACCAAAAATATCAAGTTACCAAGAACAAACCTGAAAAATTATGTCTAATGTTTTATGTAAATCCCAAGTATGAATGTGAGGACTCCAGAGTTATTTCAAAACTTCCTTTTTCCTTCCTTCCTTCCTCCCTCTCTCCCTCCCTCCCTTCCTCGCTTCCTTTCCTAGTTTTTCATTTTGCAAAAATGTGATGATTAGCTCTAAGCATATACTGTAGAGTATGTACCACCTCTACTGTGTCTGATTTTTGTTCATCTATACTAAAAAGTTCCAAGATGGATAAGCTTCCAGCCATTTTACTATATAATGTACTTGGTGGCCATACTGAGAATCAACTTGTTTCTGCCTTTCATGGTATATCCCAGATTCAGACTTGATCTTGCAGCTGTTTGCTGTCCAGGAGCAAATTTTGAAAAAGGGGCATTATGGGCCCTTAAATGTATGTATTAAACATCAACGTATGTCAACTTAAACCACTCATTGTGTGAGCACTTTGAGTATTAAATTTGCCCAGGCAAAGAGGTTTCAACATAGTTCAATCAAGCCACAATGCCATTTTAACTACCGTTTTTGCTAGTTTTCCTAATCCTATTTGATACTTTCAACCACACTTTAAAGATTTGTTTGCAGAAGTTTCCAGCCTTCCGTCTGGGTAACTTGCTGAAAATGGAACCTGACAGTCAAGTGGAATATGTCTTGGTTTCCTTACATAAAGGGATCAATAGCACTTTACACCTAATCTTTATTTCAGCTTTCAAACTTTTAATGCATCATTTGCTCCATTTTGACATGTAGGGAAGGCCAAGAGGGTGAATAGGAGTTGAGAGAAGTGCAACAGAACAACAATATCATTTTTACCTTGTTATAATAGGCTGCAAACTCCACCCCACCCCTTTTAATGCTGTGAAGGAAGAAAAAAAGATGTTAGACTCACTGGAAAAACATTTTATTTTACTTCTCAGTAGACTAGGCAAAGAAAATGACTTTTCAGTCAATAGAAAGCTAGTCAATCAGGGGAAATGGAAATAAATTTTGTAAAGGAAATTGAAGGGCCTTTTGCACTCTACACACAAGGGTGAAGAAAACACTTTCCCTAGATTATGCATGACCAACTGCCACGCTAGTTGGCTCCCCACCATGTACCCCAATATAAGTCAGCAGGTGCTACCATGGGGAGAAAAGGAGACAAAGGGCAATGGATCTCATGGAATTAACCAGGCTTGTCACCATTAAAGACACTCTCTGTCTTTGTCTCTCTTTCACCAATGCTACCAGGATTGCTATCCAAAGGCCACTTGACATTTGAACTCTGAAAGGACGTTATGATCTGGGAATTGTTTTTTAAAAATAAAAGGGTTGTAGTAATTCTCCCAATCCATCCTACATTGATATGTTCTCTCCTTCTTCCTTTCTTTTTTCTTTTAAATTATCTTATTTACCAAACTTTAAATATTACTTAATTCCTCATATTCCAGTGTAGGATGTTTGAAATGTATAAAATACATTCAACTGCATTCTGCAGCACACCAACATCATTTCTGTTCTTCAAAATATCTTAGTCTGCTTATCCATTTCTACAGTTTTAAACTATTGTGAGTCTGGAAGAAATTCTAGAATTTTCTAGAACATGCTGGATGATGGTTTTAGCAGTTGCAGTAACAATCGTGATTCTACAAAAGCTGTATTAATTAACTAAAGTTGTTTATGAAAGATATTTAATGTCACATACTAATTGCAGACATTAGTGGCTCAAAAATTATATAATTGATGGTTTTACAGAAAGCTATGTATTACTGAATATTGAATACAGTTGCAGATATAATGGATGTTAGTATAGTAATAGAGTATCTTATTGGCATGTAGAAGCTTCAAGATTTGCATATTGATGCCTTGTGAAACATCATTCGCCCCCCCTCCAGATAAGATTGGCCCCATCCTTGATATTCTTCCAGAAATCCCTCAAAATATGGCTGTGTCAGCAGACAATCTCAAGGAAATATTGATCTAATGAGATTGCTGCATTGTTTTTAACATCATTTTACTGACTTGTTATTAATAATAATATTGATGTTTTTTTAATTGTGCTTGTTTTAATATTTTGATTTTTTGTTGTTGTGTGCTACCTAGAGTGACTTTACAGTTACATGGGTGGCTGCATAAAGAGGAGGAGGAAGGGGATGAAGAAGGAGAGGGATAAAGAAGGAGGAGGAGGGGGATATATAGATGATAGATAGATAGATAGATAGATAGATAGATAGATAGATAGATAGATAGATAGATAGATAGAAAGATAGATAAATGCGGGCAGGCAGGCAGATAGACAGATATTAGTTAAAGGATTAGATCATGGCTGTCAAACCCACAGTCTGTGGGCCAGATGCATCACGCGCTGGCCATGCCCATGCCCATTTTAGCAAAGGGTAAAAAAGTCATGATACTTTTTGTGAAAAAAGTCCCGTGATGCCACCATGACAATATGAGTTTGACACCCCTGGATTAGATGAAAGGAAAGACCCCTTGGCCTAGATAAATGATCAGACTCAGTATAAAACAATGTTCTTTTCTATTTCTGTTAAACTCTAAATGGCAAAGAGAATTGTATCTCTTCATCAATAGATGGATTTTGTTCTGTTTGTGCCTTCAACTGAGTTTTGACAACTACATGGATAAATCCCTGAAGTCTTCTTGACAACATTTTTGGAAATGATTTTTCCATTACCGTCTTTCTGGGTTTGAGAGAAAATGACTGGCTCAAGGTCACCCAGGTGGCTTTCTATTTAAGCCAAGATTAGAGTTCATCATCTCCCAGTTTAAAACAGTGCCTTCAACCACTATCAATTTATTTTAATTTTTATAAATAACTCAAGATTCCTTCCACCTCCTACTTTCCCCACAACAACAACAACCCTGTGAAGTGAGTTGGGTTGAGAGAGAGTGACTGGTTCAAAGTCACTCTGCCAACCTTTGTCCTCAAGGCAGGTCACTGTCTCCCAGTTCCTAGGTCAGCACTTTAACCACTAGATTAGACCAAACTGACTCTCAACATTGTTACATGCTACAATTCTGTACACAATCTCTCTCAACTACTTTAAATGATTAATTGAGGAAAGATCTTTTCAGTCCTGGTAGTTGGTTCTTTTATTTATTCTGCTTATTTATTTGTTTAAGCATTGTATGTTTTAATTATTATATTATTTGCTACATTAGCCTCATTTTGTATTCTTAGCTGCCTTTTAAGTTACCTTGAACATCCTCACTAGACAAAAAGTAGAATAGAAATATAAATGAATTATACATAGATTAACAAAATACACATTTAGCATTGTGAATTATTCATTGAAAGATGGTTTATTAATACATCTGGTTTCAGTAGAAACTGTTTTAGGGTGTTTGGAATTCAAAGGGTAGTTTACTTCATATAAGCTTTGAGCAATGTGCACCACTGAAGCAAAATTACAAACTAAAGCAAATCTCTATTTTCATACAGCACAGTGGAGTTTTTACTAACACAATAACTTCCGGGCCAACTCACTTCACAGGGTGGCTGTTGTTGTGGGGAAAGTAAGAGGTGGAAGATAGAAGGTGGAAGGAGGTATTTTAATTTGTAAAAATTAAAATAAATTGATAGTGGTTGAAGGCACTGTTTTAAACTGGGAAATCATGAGCTCTAATCTTAGCTTAAATACAAAGCCACCTGGGTGACCTTGGGCCAGTCTTTTACTAACACAATAACTTCTGAGCCATTTTGGTGCCCAGCATCTGAGACAGATCATTCTTGCCTCAATATTTCAAGAGGGTGAGCATCTACTGTAAAAAATAAAGCCTTGAGGTAAAGCATGCCACCTCCACTGCAGGAGACAAAGTGCGGAAATATGGCTGTACTGCATGAGATATTTGATGTAGTGATTAAAACCACCAGGTTAGAACCTGGGAGACTATGAGTTCTACTTTACTTGAAAGGCAACTGGTTGACCACAGGTGAGTCACTTTCTCAACTCTAGGAAGAAGGCAAGGAAAAACCACTTCCAAAAATATTGCCAAGAAGACTGCAGGAATTTGTTCTGACAGTTGTCAGGAATCATGATTCAAAGGCAAAAAATAAAAATCCATTTCATACAGATGTGTTGATTATATATCAGCCACAAATGTTGTGAGCCTAGATTTAAACACTAAACGAAAGGATTGGGGACGTGACAATGCAATGGAGAGTAAACAGAGGATAGGAAATTATTAATATAGTACTGAATAGCATAGAACACAGCTGAGTCAATCACATTAAAAAGAGGTCTATGGCTTTTTTTTTTTTGAAAGGTTATAAAATTGTTAGTAAATTATATTCTGAGATTTTCTGTACTAGGGCCAGCCTAGGGTATTATGCCTTTTGTCTAAGAACAAGAGGAACTCCATAGTTCTATCTTAAAAAAGAAAATATGTATCTTTGGCCAACTCTATGTTCTTTATAAGGGATGCGGTTGCTCAATGGCTAAGACTCTGAGCTTGTCGATCAGAAATGTTGGCAGTTCGGTAATTTGAATCCCTAGTGCCGCGTAATGGGGTGAGCTCCCGTTACTTGTCCCAGCTTCTGCCAACCTAGCAGTTCGAAAGCATGTAAAAATGCAAGTAGAAAAATAGGGACCACCTTTGGTGGGAAGGTAACAGCATTCCGTGCGCCTTTGGTGTTTAGTTATGCTGGCCACATGACCACGGAGACGTCTTTGTACAGCGCTGGCTCTTCGGCTTTGAAACAGAGATGACCACCACCCCCTAGAGTCAGGAACAACTAGCACATATGCACGAGGGGAACCTTTACCTTTACCGTTACCTTTATGTTCTTTCTATATTCTGTAACTTAATTAGATCCTTAACTGAGACATCCACTTTAGATGAAATTCAGTGGCAAATGATTTAAAATTCCATACTTAATCTGCAGTGCTTATGTAGTTCTGTTAAATTCTATCGAAGAAATAGTTCCAATTGACAGGGCTAGACTTTGTTACATTGAACAAATAACAAATCAGCTCTGTTAAATTGCAGGATAAGATGTTAATATAGAGAACAAAATATATTCACACACACACACACTTCTTACTTACTTACTTATTTATTGCTTTCTGTTCATGACCTTAACTCTGGAAAAATCACACAGATCTATACACAAATTTATCACATTGCATTATATTAGCATGGTCTTTTAAATCATCTGCTATATCCGAGGAATTTTCATACTCTATTACCAATACAATCAATGAGTATAGGCATATATTAAAATATATGACTACCTTGCTTTTCTTTTTCAATGTTTTTCTTCCAGCATTTTTATACCAAAACAGTTCAAAGGGAAATTCACAATCATAACCATACACATAAATACACATATTTAGAAAATACAAACTATTACAGGGTTTGAGGGTTTCTTGTTTTCTTTTCCTTTCTTGCAATTCTAATTAAACAAATCTAAAAAATTTTTTTAAAAAAACTATAGACAGGGCTGATTGAGTAGAAAGACCAGCTTTAACCTTGCCTGCTAGAGATTATGGGAGTTGAAGTCTAACATAGCCAAAAGGCATTGATTTAAAGCAGTATGAACAAAAGCATCTGATTCAAATGACAATGAGTAACACAGCAATAAGCTTCTCTTTTTCCTTCATACAAGTAATTCATTTTTAATCTTTCTTTGGTAAGATTCTAGTATTTGCTAAAGTTCTTTTCTTAAAAGCACCAACCAAACTCATTATTGTTTGATGGCTAGAAGTATTTCTAAAGCAAAGGAAGTCTGACTTTAAATCCTAGTTCCCAACTCCATATGTAGGTCCCATTGTTTACATAGGTTTATTTTAAACATTATTTCAAAAAGTCTTGGATATTTCATAAAGTCAACCACATAAGAAAGGAAAACAAACCCAGTAAGAGCTTGAAATGAAATCAGTTGGGTGGCTTGGTGGTTTGTAAAAAAGTTTTATGCTCTCGGAGTCCAAACAAATCACAAATGCACTAATAATTTTTTCATAGTGTTCATTTTGTACACATAAACAATTTTTAAAGAGTTATGCAATTGGCACCAGACAGCCCTCCATTATTTTGAGATATATACTAAGGCAGGCTGTGCAACTTTTGACCACCAAGTAGAAAACAATATACCATTTAAGTATAGCAGCCCACCAAGGACTTGATAAACTTGTTGCAATCTATTGAGCATTGCAAGAACACAAAGACTATCAAACATCTGTCTGGCTATATGTGGTTGCCAATGGTTTGGAAGCTAACAAGTTGTGCAAGCCTATCCTACACAAATTGCTTTCTAAATGCAGAGTCAAAGTTATTAGGAAGTGCCTTATTTTACCTAAAGAATGCTACTTGTTTTAAAAAAACACACACCCACACATTCCTATAAAATCGCCTTGTTTTATTCTTGCAATATCATTTTGCCCAAACAACAGACCACTGTAAAAGTGGAAGAAATCAGCAGACATCCATTTATTTCATTCTGAATTAAACACTGAGTCAAATAAATTCAATTTGGCTGAAATGTGGCTAATTACTAAACAAATGCTCTGAATAATAGAAGAGTGGTGTGTGAATTATAAATTAGAAGCTTGTTTTCATTGGATTACCCTTACTCGTTTCAGAAGAGAGAAATATTTTACTTGGATAGCAGCACTGATTTCTGTCTTCAGTCTTCTGGCATCTTTCAAAAGCCTCAGATTTTTCTTTAACAAAAAATCTCAACATAAATGTAAATGGAGAGGTTTTGGATTCCATTCAAGCTGTCAGATATTTTCCTTATACTGTTTGTTTATTTTAGTTTTTTTATGTTGGATGTATCTGCAATATTAGCCATAGCTTTATCATGTCCCTTAGTGAACTGACAAAGACTTTGAATTAGAGATTACACTCTTTCATGGGAATTGTCCTGCTGAATGTTCAAGATTCCTTATCAAGGCAGGACTACAATATTTCTTATCTAGGGAAAGAACGTTTGATAATTTTTTGAAAGACACAAGAGGAAACTCTGGGGAAAGAAGAAATACTGACAGTACAATTCTCCTGGGAAGAAAATTTCCAGATAAGCATTTGTAGGATTATGACCTGTTTTAACATTTTTTAGAAACCCAATACCACCAATAATGATGATAATAATGAATTGATCTTTTATGGAAAATCAGAAATCCAAATCCAGTCATTGACATACATTAAATTTTTTAGCACAAATGTAGCAATTGAATTTGGCCATAAACTGGGCTAAAATCACAAACAATAATGGAGTTGAAATGCTGAATGGCTAAACCATTAGGATGAAGCCTACAAATATCTGGCTATTTTATAGTTGAATAACATTAAGCATGGACAAGTTAAAAATGAAATTGGTAAAGAATATAGCCAAAGCGGGAGAACATTGCTAAAGACAAATTTCAATGGTGGAAACATCATCAAAGACATCAATACCTGGACCATATCTGTGATACAATATGTTTCTAGATTTTTTATAAAAATATTTTTATTATACTTTTTCAACATTTAAAACACAAAACACAAATTTTCACTTATCACAGCTTTTCTGTATCAGTAACAATATCATCCATAACATTCATATTTACATAGATTCTATTTCTATGGTTCACTATCCTATATTATACAATTGTTTAAGTTATAGTAATATCTACTCACATATAATCAAATTATCATCAATATTATATAGTTCTTATACATTATATATCATACATTATACATCTTATACATTAATTTTATTCTTGTTCTCAAGCCAGGTATGCCATCTACTCCAAACTTGGTAGTATTCAGATTCTTCTCTCTCTTTCATTTCCATAGACAACCTATCCATTTCTGCGCACTCATATACTTTTCTTATTATCAATACCTCTGAAGGAATATTAGTCTGTTTCCAATTCTGCGCAAAGACGATTCTGGATGCCATTAATATACAGTATGTAATATTATGTATTTAAATTTTTTGCCCATTTTCTCATCTAAGATGCCCAATAAAAATAGTTCTGGCTTCAATTCAATCTTTTGCTCAGTTATTTCTTCCAACCATTTCCTTATCTTATGCCAATACTTCCTGGCTTTGGGACATGTTCACCACATGTGGTAGAAGGTTCCCTGTTTATAACCACATTTCCAGCATTCGGGTGAACAGTTTGGAAACATTTTGCCCAATCTGGCTGGTGGTAAATGCCAATGGTAGAACATTTTATTGAGGTTTTCCTTATAGGCGGCTGACATTGTTGCTGCCTTCATCTCTGTCATAGTAATTTTATCATTTAACATTTCTTTTATTACATCCAGTAATATGGGGAGATTCCTCTCATTTAAATACTGTTTAATACCTTCTTCCTCTATCTTCTCCTGACTATAGAGAATTTTAAATAATTTTTGGGCAATACTCTTTTTCTCTTCCATCTGGTAATGTGTATTCCCCTCTTCATCCTGTAGTTGTGTTATTAACTTATTTTCCCGAAGGGGAGGTTTTTCAGCCGCCAGACAGCCAGTTTGCACTGTCAAAGCGGCTTTTACAAAGATACAGGGCTGGTGGTCTAAAAAGACCGTCCACGAAGCCTGTGGTACGGACTGGAAGTTCACCTTGCTGTTTTTTGATATGGACTTCTTGTAGACATGTAATATTCATATTTTGTTTTTGGAGTTTAGTGAATACTTGCTTTCTTTTAGCCAGAGAATTCAAGTCATTTAGATTGATATTAATTTAATTTCTTCTTCCATATTATTGTTTATTGGTAGTCCTTGTTCCTTTCCTCGGTCTTATCTCATGTCCATGTTCATATTCATACCAGTGGTGGGTTGCACCCAGTTCGCATTGGTTCTATAGAACCAGTAGTAAAACCGGCTGGAGGCTCCACCCAACAACCCCAACGTCATCAAAATGCTTCTGCGCATGCGCAGAAGAGCACACGCGCAGCCCCGCTGTGAACCTGTAGTAAAGGTAAGTAGAACCCACCCCTGATTCATACCTGCTATCTTGTACATGTTTGACAAACTAATAAATAAATAAATAAAAAGACCAACACCAGCTAAATAACTAGCAGCTGTGACTACACATTGTTGTATATATAATAGTACCATAATAACAATAATGCAACATGGGAAACGTTTTCTGAATTTAGGAAAAAGCTTTTAAAAGGGTAGATTGCTTACCCTATCACTGCTGAGAATTTTAAAAAGAAAACACAATAATTTGAACTTTTGTTCTTATTTTATCTAGCTTTCACTTTCTCACTCACCTAAGATGTTATCTGGCCTTTGGTCTAGTCACTTATTTTATTTACATTACCATTATGGGCTTCTCTTTCTCCTTCTTCTTAATTGTATATGATTCTCAGGTGCTGTCTGGACAAGTCCCTGCAATTTTCTTTGTAAGGTTTTTCAGAAGTGGTTTGCCATTACCTTCTTCCTAGGGCTAAGAGAGAATGATGCCCAAGGACACCCAGCTGGCTTTATGCTTAAGGTAGGACTAGAATTCACAGGATCCCAAAGGTAACAAATAAAATATCTTGAAAATTCCTGCTGAAATTAACCAAGAGAGTTCATTGCCAGAAACAATATAGCCTCGAATCTTCTACTTACTTTTGATCACATCAAAGCATTCTATCAACTATCAACTGATTAAGGAGAATCCTGAGGTGTCAGGTATACAAGCAATACTTCAAGTATTACCAAAAGCCTTAGTCAAATGTGCAAACATTTTAAGTAACTAGATACCATTAGTCCATGACCATCTTTTAGCTTTGTAGTTCTTTGTAAACATAGCTGCATTTTCCCTACACTTAAATCCTTGAGCTTTCATTGCAGGTATTTTGTTTGTTCTCTAGGCAGATACTTTGACTAAGAGTTGGATTTTAGAGTTGAGTGCCTGTTTTTGCATCACTAGAGCCACTCAAGGGTCTATTTCGTATGGGATGATATTTCGTATATTTTCAATTTCTTACTAGGATGTATTGTTTCAGTAGTAAGAAAAAATGCCCTGGAGCATATAGGCTGAATTGTGGCAGAAACTGAAACTCTTAAAAAAACAAAAAACAAACAAACCTCTCTTTAAAGCATTTCTCACTAAAATGAAAAGTTTAAAATAATCTACCATAGACAATTTGAGTATAAAATATTGGGATTGCTTTGTCCCTTACCCTGCATTTGTTTGTAATAAACTGATACATTTGTTTGTAATAAACTTTTCAAATCAGTCAACCTACATTGTATTTGTTCAGATCAGTTAACTTATTTTGGAGATTTTATACCTATCATATAAAATAATTGCATACTGAAAAAAAAGGAGCTACTGAATTCTCACAGACTTTTTTCTTAAAACATAGGATATTAGATCAGAAATTTTAAAAAATGTAGTCCTACTTAGTTGTGAAACTATCTTAAAATTAGTAAAACTGAAACATCTAAGTTTTATAATCTTTCTTTCTTTCTTTCTTTTTCTTTCTTTCTTCCTTCCTTCCTCCCTCCCTCCCTCCCTCCCTCCTTCCTTTCCTTCTTTTTTCATATCTTACTATGTACGGGTTTCAGAACACTGAAAAAAAATATTCTAGATTAAATACTTTAATATATATTGATTTGATTGATTGATTATATGTCATCAAGTCAATTTTAATTTTTAATGACCTAATAAAGAGGCTTTTTCCTGGTTAACCTGTCCAAACCCTGGCCCTTTAGGTCTTCCAACAGTGAAGCTATTGCTACTGCAATTCAGTCAGTCCCTTTTGCTGTTGGTTGTCCTCTTTCTTTTTATCTTTGCAGCATTATAGATTATAGACAAAGAGCCAGTTTTGTTTTAAGTACCCAAAATATAACAATTTGAGCTTGTCATGTGTGTCTTTACATTGATCTGTTCTCATCAGTTGGATTGTTTTCCTAGTTATCTGCAGTATTTTTATGAGTCTTTTCCAACACTGATTCTCGATTCTGATTCTTCAAAATCCAACTTTCACTTCCATAAAGTGTTGCTGGGAAAAATTTACCTGCACAATTCTGAGCTTCTGAGTACACAGAATTGTGTACACAATTCTGTATATACACACACACACACACATACATGTGTGTATCTGTATGTGTATATAATTTATTTAATATATCCCAAAATGGATAAAAAGTCATTCTATAGCTAAGATTAATATTAATTAATATTAATATAGATAAGATTAATATTACAGCTGCCTTATTTCTCACTCATGTAGAAGAACAATTTTCTTTTACTTACTTTTTATAAACTGAAAACAATTGGGTTACGCGAATTAAAAGAAATGCCTTTTAAAAACCCTCTAGCCTTTTAGATTATTTTCTCTTTCATTTCAGCATCTCTTCATTTTAGACTGCATGGGTTAAGGACAGGAAAGGAAACAATGAGGTGGCCTCAGTTCCAGGCCTCAGAACAGACCCTCTGACCGTGGCCTCAGGCTCTTTTCTATTAAGCTGACCTTCTGCCTCAAAGCCCAGTGACCTGTGACACCATTCAACTCTTATTTAATCAATTCAGTCAAAATTAAAAAGATGAATTTTTATTTGTTGCTATCCAGTCCCCACCCCCCACATTCACCCCTTCTTTCTGGTTTAATGTTTTGGTGACCTTTGAAGCATTTGACTTCATCTGTCGATATACCATGACTAGATTGCCTTTGTAATAAATAATGAAGAAATTTCTGTGGAAGACTGGTAGGTTGTGGGAACTGCTTTGGAGTGTGGCAAGTGAATCACTGCAGATGAAAAATGCAGCCAGTGCTGATAATCAAAGACATGATTATATACATACATACATACATACATACATACATACATACATACATACCAGCGGTGAAATCCAGCCGGATCTATCCAGCTCGTGCAAACCGGTAGAGCCAGCGCTGGGAGGTTCCACCCATCCACCGGAATGTCATTACGTCCCATTTTTGACCCTCTGAGCATGCACAGAAGGCTCTGCACATGCACAGAATAGGCGTGCATGCTCACATTCCTGAACCAGTAGTGAAGATAAGTGCATTTCACCACACATACATACATACATACATACATACATACATACATACATCTTTGACCTGAGGCATATTCCAAAAGGCAGTTTATTTGTTCTAAGAATTCCTATGTTCTGCATGATCATGATTGGTCCATCAACCATGTTTATGATTAGCAGTCTGGGTTTCTGAAAACATATTAAAGTGCATTAAAATAGAAATGGAAAAGTTCAGTCTCTTTCACAGCCACAACAGAGAAGAAAGGGGGAAAGCAGAGTGTGAACCTTAGAATCACCAAAGCTCATTTAATAACAAACTCCTAGGGATTAAAGATTATAGGAAACTTTTAGATATGAACTTGTGTAAATAACTTATTGTTTTATCACTTTTATGAATGACTTTAAATTCTCTAAAGGTAGTCGTTTCCATCTGGTTTGCGTTAATCATGTTGGGATTAATGATTATTCATCCATGTCTATTCAGGAGTTCAAGGCACCATTGATAGCAGGCCATTTGCATTCCTATTCTGATCTAGAAATAAGCTATTCAAATATGCCCATTATCTATGACATTATCATAGATCATGTCTCTTAAAATAATGAATTTTAACAAAATCTACTACTTAAAATAGCTTTATCTTCTTGGATTTATGCAAAAACCCAACATGCAAGCTTATATGATTAGCTTCTGTGGATTTCAATTTTGCAGGCCAATCCTCTTATTTTTGGATGAAAGTTCCCCAAATCAATGAGGTTCACTAGACTTGAACTTAAGAGTTCATTCATAATCATATTGACTTTACTAGTATGTTCTTTTAAATCCGTGGCATTTACTTCTTTTGAAACCACTGTTAAAAAGTTGCTATTTATTAAGTCTAGCTTTAGCACATGTGGCTTCATGGACTCATCCTTTAAAGTCCTCATTTTAATATTGATTAAGAAATATATTGCCTAGATAGTGCTATAGATTAGAAATAAAATTTGCTGTGTGATTTCTTTGTCATGATTTTAGAAAGAATGCATATCATGCTTGAAACACAGCCATTGCCCTTTTGCATCTGAAAGAAATTCTAAATTTCTCAAAGGAAAGAAATACAAGGGTAACAATTGCTTCTGTTAGGGAGAAAGTTGTTACTAGCCTGACTAGATTAACCATGGTAATTGACACAGTGCTTTTTTTTTTTTTTTAAGAGCACTGTGCTTTGCAGGCGGTAGTAATAAATAATGTGCACTTAGTCGCACCATTGGTCATTCAGAGCCCTATCACAGCAACCTCCCCTATTCAGGGAAGATAAATGTGATTTAAATTAATAGCTAGTCCTAAATAACTCCTCAGCTGGTAAACGATCCATTTATCTGGCCCAGACAGGCGGTGTCCTTTGATTCATAGTCCCCCCTTACAATGTGAAGGGTGCGTACAAAAATTGTTATTACTTTTTAATAAAGTGTAGCAGTCAGTCTTCTGTCATTTATCAGAAACGGAGGCTTTCTGACAAACGGAAATATCTTACCAGTGGGATGAATGAGAGGGATGGTGGAGGCATTTCTCAACAAAAATAATCACTGGCTAAACAATCTCATAAAAGTCAGCTTCTAAGTGCCTTCAAATAAATATATGCAACTGAAAGGGAAGGCTTTGATGTGTTTATTGAACTCAAAAAAGAAGAGGAAAAAAGTAACTATTCTAATATTCTTTCTCAGGCCAAAGGAAACCATTCTTATTTACATTTTCTTTCTTCGTGATAGGGATGTGAAGAGACTAAAAAGCTGCAAGGGACATTAGCGTGATAAGGTACACATAATAAATTTCCAGTTTGATTTCTAAACAAAAGCATGCCTTCCCAAATGTCCATTCTTAGAGAATAGCATTTGCAAGGGGTAAAGAAAACAAATGTAGGACAAGAGGTTGGGTGAGCTTGAGGTTGGATTCAGGAATGCACATGCAATAGAAATTCTGGGGTACTAATGTCAAGTAAACATCTATGCAGGAGATAATAGAAGACTTTCTCCAGCAGAGCCAGAGTATTACCACATATCTTAAAATGTTCTGTCAAGGATTATATAATGGTTTGTGCTAACAGGAGCGTCTTTTTCTTACACAAGGTTCTTGTGCTGTGTGGGGAAAAAATCTGTCCCTTGAATCTCACCCCTTAAGAACAAATTCATCTGCATGTTTAATTCTATCAATATTGGAATGTTGGTCATTACATTTTCAGGTTTTGGGTTCATATATGACCCTCAGGATTTGATGTCAACTCATGCATTGTGTGTAAATATCATAGCTCTTGTATACTAATAACCTCAAAGATCTAAAGGAAAAAAATCATGAAAAGATAAATAATGACTTCCTATCACGAAAAAAAAAGTATCTGCTTTTCTTCAACGAAAACTGTTTCAAACCCAATTTTATGGGATCATGGATAAGAGGACCTTCCTATTTCTATTTTATTCTGCAATAAATGAAAGCTGTCAGGAAGGTACAGAGAATTTTCCTTTAGCATTGCTACATAAACACAGTCCAAGACACTTTACCACCAGCCAATGCTGGACACATGGAAGCCAGGAAGTGTTGGTTTCAGATTTCAGAAAAATTGGAGATAAACTTCACATTGGATTCGCACTGGCTGGCTGAAGAAGAAAAAAAAAACCTTTGCCATTTCAAGTGAGTGTATAAGAGATGGGAGAGGAAAAGGCTAAAGTGTAGATTTTCCCAGGGGGATGTCTACATATTGCTTGTGTGATCTTATCCAATTTGCTGGAGCCAATTAGATGCAAAAAACCCCAACATTTCGATGCCAAGTCTTTCTTTAGAACAGTGAGACGTACAACTTGTGACTTGAAATTAGGATCTCAAGTTTCAGACAAAGAGTTCAGTGTTTCGCCATGTGAAATGCTTTCTCTGGAGCTTCCAGGAACTCTCTTCTTGTGTCTGAGAGGTAAAAACATATGGGAGGAACAAAATAGTACAGTTGGTCCCATGGACAGTGGAAGCCAGGAACAACAGAAGGATTTGCAGGGCTGAGATATGCAAATATTAACTTCATGCACTCATATACATAAATAAAAACCAGGAAAATTTATGGAGGAGATAAGTTTGTAGCATGTGAGGAAGAGGTTAAATTGCAAGTTTAGATCACTTCCTACCAAATTATGCTTTGGGCTCTGAAATTTCCTTTGCCCTAGTTAGCTCTGCTATGCCATTTAAAGCAACCTCTGCCATCATCAAGAGATGCATTCCTTCCTTCTTTCCTTCCTTCCTTCCTTTCCTTCCTTCCTTCCTTCCTTCCTTCCTTCCTTCCTTCTTTCCTTCCTTCCTGGTGGTACAGAAATATTTGAAGTGCCTCTGCTGATGTCACCTTTCATTCTTATTGTAATGTTTGTGAAGAGGGAGAATATAGTTTTTAATTTTCTCTACTGCCCAAACTAAACTGAAAGATATTGAGCGTTACTTCATGTTTTCCCAGAAGGAAATTATTGGCCTTGGATAAAATTTGGATTTTTCTCTGCCTACCACTTCACTTTAGGAACTATTAAAATTAGATATTTTATGCTCCCTGGCAAAAAAATAATGCTGAAGAGCATGCCATACTGATAGAGAGAACTTGTACGTGTTGAGTTTTCCTTTTGGCATGTTACTTCTTCCCTCTCACCTTTCCCTTTCAGAGTAACAATGTTTTATATCTTCTTCATTTCTTGTCCCTGTCCATGCTTAAATCATTCATGTGTGGGGAATAGAAATTTACAAAGCATTAAATCTAGGCATTTCAGTTATTATTATTATCACAATAGCTGAAGACCTTTACTCTAATTCCAAACTATTTGCCATAATCATACCGATGTGCCTTGAGACATAAATAGATGAAATAATCAAATATCAGAGGAAATTAAAATATTCCATTATGTGGAGAAGACTACATTTCTGCATGATTCACGTTTTTTCTTCCTCTTTTCCTTCCTTCTTTCCTTCTTCCCTCCCTCCCTCCCTCCCTCCGTCCCTTCCTTCCTTCCTGATGGTACAGAAATATTTGAAGTGCCTCTGCTGATGTCACTTTTCATTCTTATTGTAATGCACCCTAAAACGCTGAAAATTTTCAAGCAGGCTTCAGAAAACCATGTGCCTCAGCTATTATACACTTGGATACTACTGACCTACTAAAACTAGCTAGATTTGCTGCAATAAATGGAGCAGTGTCTCATTATGAATATTTAGATGAATCTCACTACTCCTACCTCCCAGATTAGATCTGTTGTGATTCTAAAAAGGAATTGAAAAATAATCCCACTTATTTTGAACGAAAATGACCAACTCATTCACATTTTCTTTTCTCCCCCCCTCCTCACACACACAAACACACACACAAACTCACACTGATATACTGTGGTGATATACTAGAATAAATTAGCTCTTTAATTTAGTTTCCTTGAAAAGAATGCAGCACAGAAGCAATCCTCTTGTGTATAGACCAGCATTAAGCTTCATACCCAGGTAACAGTCAATCCATTAACCTTTGCTTCCCACATAACCTGTGTGCCGCTCACATCATAGTTGTAGTCTTCTTTTTAATACCTCTTCCTTAAGACTCACACACCCGCAGCTGAAAAGGGCACAACAGCTCCTTGTGACATTGACTGTATGGCTACAATAATAAGCTGCTTCTTTTTTTTTTTTTTTAGCTCCCCATTTGCTCACTGCCCCCACCCCTCCCTTCTACCTCCTGACTCACCATGGGTGTCAGCAGCCATTTTTGGAAGGTAATCTAAAAAGAGCTGTAAAGGCAGAGGTCATGTTAAACTGTAACACAAATGTTATTCCTCGATTATCTGGTGGGGCTAAAGGTCAACAGCTTCAGGCTACAGCAACTGCAAAAGCAAAGTGTGTGAATCTAACAAAGAGACAGAGGGGCTGAAGAGGAGAGGATTTAAGCTGGAGCATGCTTCTGGGCTAAGAATGTTAAACCGAGCTCTTGTGGATTTTATTTTTGCTTTTTTCTTTCCTCCTCCCCCTCCTCCTCCTCCCACTAGGTGGAGTTTGTCATTGACTGATTTTCCAGTTCCTTTTTTAAATGATCTACAATGCTTGGCACTAAAATATGAAAGTCAATAGTAGAACAATGAATGGCTTTGCAATCACATTAAAGAAAGAACAGTGAAGAAGGAGGTTGAGAACTCCCTCTGTGCATTCAGACTAGTATCCATCTAGATCAGGGAAGTCAAACGCACGACCCGCAGGCTGGATGCGTCATGCGCTGGCCATACCCAAGCCTGGTTTAGCGAAAAAAGTCACAATACGTCACGTGATGCCGCCGTGATGACACGAGTTTGACACCCCTGACCTAGATGAATGCCCTCTTTTCAACACCAGTTTGCCAGTTGACTCTAGGATGCTCATGTAGGGGGTGGGTGTTTATTTCTACAGCCCCAGTACGTACTTAGAAGAGGAATGTGACTTCCAGGAGTGATTTGGTATTTGTTGAATTTGATATTTGTTGAGAATGGAAATTCTTTGACACTGACACTGATTTGCACCTATGTTTTTCCATGACATAGTCTGATCTTTGTTTATTCGTTGGTTTATATTACCAAAAACATAACATGTAAATGAAACTGAGCCCTGTGCAGCCTATAAACTATTAAATATAGCATATATTACCTTTCTCACATAATGGCACTCTCCAGGAATCTGGAAAACCCTTTAATTTTGTAGCTTGCTTGATCTTCCAGAATTTTTCTGACTCTTCCACCTCATTATCATCAGCCCTTTGCACAACTCATTTATATAGCAGTTGTTCACAATAGGACTTCCAGCACAAGTCTCAGAATATTACTGAAATGACAGGATTCAATCTTATCAATGATGCACTGATTCCTTTCAAGGTCTGATAATCCATAGGACCTGACACAGAGTTAGCTTGGAACTCTAATGCCTGGCCTGGGATCTTGGTTTACATACTGAGGTGTATTCTGAATATCTACTAGTTGGATTGGAGCAGTGGTGCTCCACTGCAGAAATGTAAAGTTTGTTACTATCGGTTCTTGGTAGAGGGGGGTAATGTGACTGGGTGGATTTGGCCAACTTTTTTTTTTAACTTTTAAAACCATTCTTTTGGCCGAAGAGGTTGTTAAAAAAAATGCTTTTAAAAGCCTCTGACGATCCCAGCTGAGTTGCCTGATCAGCAGAGGCTTTTTTTCTTTTAAAAGCCTCTGACGATCCCAGCTGAGTTGCCTGATCAGCGGAGGCTTTTTTTCTTTTAAAAGCCTCTGACGATCCCAGCTGAGTTGCCTGATCAGCGGAGGCTTTTTTTCTTTTAAAAACATTTTTTCTACAATCTCTTCGGTGGAAGAGGTTGTAGAAAAAATGCTTTTAAAAGCCTCTGACGATCCCAGCTGAGCCACACGATCATCAGACGCTTTTTTTTAACTTTTAAAAGCATTTTTTTTGGCTGAAGAGGTTCTAGAAAAAATGCTAATAAGCAAAGATAAAATGATTCAATTATCTTTATAATAATTTAAAATTATTATAAAAATATTATATATTATTAAATTATAAATAACAACAACAAGGGGAAGATAAGTATGGAATAAGTGTACAAATTTAGTTATTCCAAGAAAAACAATAACAAAAATAAAACTGGGAAATTGAGGGAACTTTAGAAACCCATTTACAAATGTGTGTGTGTTTGTGCGTGCATGTATAATATAATAGAGGCTTAATATAAAGTCTTAAAACTGAAACCTACATTGTATAACAAACATTCTGAGGTAACCTGAATCAGTTTCTTCTTTCTAAAGTTATGCTTAATTTTGTATTTAAAAAAATCAAATAATATTATATTTATACTATTGATACTAATTGTAACTAATATTGATAGAACTAATATTTTTCTCTATCTTAAATACTCCAAGTTATCTAAACAATAGACAGCTAGTAACTTTTATTAATACTGTATAAATATCATTGTACAGTATTACAATCTATCATGATACAATATAATGTATCAAGGTTTATAATAACATAACAACAATGGAGGAGGAAGAATCTGTTAAGGATCTATCTCTTAAGGATCTCTGTTGGGACAGGGGCCTCTTAAATACATAAATTATTTTTATATACTCTGGGAAAAACAGCGAGATGGCCAAGTTTGCATAGCTTCCCTATTAGTCAAGGAAACCTAAACTGATTAGGAGGAGCTCCGGATGAATCTCTTTAAACTGCGCAAATACAGTTCAGCAAAGTCACCACATTTGAAAATATATCAAATATCTGGAAACAATGCAGAAAATGGGCTTCATTATTATCAGGGACATGATGAACCTTTTCCTTACCACGTGAATGCACATCTCAGCTATATGAATTTGTCGTTTATGAGGAACTACTTTTTTTTTACTACTTAAGGAATGAGGCTTGGTCCCCATAGTGGCAAAAATCACCATACACAGGGAACGGGTTTAGGAAAACTAGCCTCTGAGAAATACCTCATGCTATTGGGGACAAGAAGTAAAATCCAAAAATTGTGAATATCTCAAACATTTAAAAAAATAAATACCCCCTCCATCTTCAACTCTAAATGGACTACAATTTATATTGGGATTGTTTATTAAAACTTGGAGCAAAAATCAATCAAAGTAGAAGTCTGAAACAGAAAATAAAATGGATTGACTTTATATCCTCCATCCCTCCCTATTTAAGAATAATATTATTTGCATAAATAAGTACACATATCTTAAAACGGCTGTTTCTTCCTATATACTTGAGACATACAGCGTATACTTCTTTTTGTATTTTAGGGACCTCAGGTTATGTAAGAGCCACTTAGAGAAAATAAAATCAGAGTAAAGTAGGCTGTTTTACTGAATACTTTGCCCACCGTGTCCCCCCTCCAAGAAGTTGTAGCTTCTTCACTTTTTAAAAATAAATTAGTTAGAATTTGTGTATAATATAATTAGCCCCATAGATTCACCTATGAACTACTGTAATTGCAATAAAGAACAGTTCTCATTTTACAATGTTATCATTCATACTTGAGGTTTATATACAGGAATCCTGGAAATATTTATGGAAGTAACCAGTACTGTTGTTCTATTTTAACTATCTCTTTTTCCAGCCGCAATGCAGCCTAATTGAAATACAATAATTATAAATGAGCTTAGCTTCTTAGTATAATTTCCTTGTGAGTAGTTTCATTTATTTTTTTTCTAGACTTTGTTAACATGTTTAATTAAGAATGAAGAAGCCTAAGAGCACAGACTAATTCTCAGGTTGGCACTAAAAATCTTTGGTGATAGTTGCAAAATAAATTACTTTAAAAATTATACAGTGTTAGGTAAGCTGGCCATGAAAATATACAGTAAATTACAGTGATATTAAAGGTATGTTTATGGATGAACAACAAGACATCTATAAACTGAAAGCAGTTTGTATATAAATGACATTGCTTAAAAGGGACTATTCATATCCATAGAGTCTAAATAGATTTTGGCCCAAACTAATAAAGTAAGTGAATTTGGCGGTTCTTCTCAAGTTTTCTCAGGAAAATTCCATTCATCCCTACTGATTTTTTGCATTTCAGGAAGATAAGGAGGCAAAATTATATCTAGTTATATGGGCATATACATGAGATTTATTTTGGGAAAGATGTGGAAACTTACCCAGTAAGAGTGGTTTTCATTTAAGCATTATATTAAGCTGCAATATTAGTGTAGATTGCTTATTAGAAGCATGGATTTTTGAGCAATGTTCAGTTAAACCATTAACATGGGCTATAATTACTATTTTTAAAATCCACTCTGAGTAACCTCAATTTCATTAACATCAGCAGCAAAATTCATTTTGTTTCCAATGGAGCGTTGTTTCCAAAGGAACTGTTTTTCTAGCCAGCAAAAGACATGCAATTTCTTTCCAGATGACAAATATCAAGAATTGTGCTTTCTAGCCAAAGTCACCTTGAAAAGTGTTGCAGCTGATAGAACAATACTAAAAAGCTGAGACCCTCTGCAAGCCACTTGACCCTGCAGGTGTTTTGCTTGTGGGTATATACAGACACACCCACAAAGGATGCTGAAGAAAAAGCCATCCAGTCAGTGGATTCAAGTGAATAGATGACTTCTCTGATGGGGGGTAACAAATGCACTTCTTACCTCAGCATCTGGGACCTGCAGCTGCCAAATCCAACTCTGATTTTCATTTCTCTGAGGGAAAATGTCATTGGCAAGTATAGTATACTAATGAAAAGGTTTAATTAACATTCAATCCAATCCTATCTATGCTTACTCATAAAAAAGTAAGGTCAGGGATACATACTCTTAAGAAAAGGGAACCTTAGCATTTTTGTTAGTATATATATATATATATGCAAAAACTAATTTTTGTGGCATGTTTATCCTGCTTTCAAGGACTTCAGAGCTATATTTTTTTCTCTCAACACAGGAGTGCCCATAGATTATGATTAAAAAAGGCAAAATCATAATACATCTGAAAAATAGATAGAGCTTTGGTTCCACAATTGCAACCACCATTCTTGACCTTTATTTTTACCACACCTGGGGATACTCCTGCCTCTAACCCCCATTTTTTTCTTGTGAGATAGAGTTGGGTGAAGGGAGCACCAGGCTAACATTCACACTGTAAAATATATAGCTAAAAGAAGTTTTGAATCAACATGCTTGCAATCTATGCAATCTACTATCAGCAGTATATAAATAGGAACATTTAGAGAGTTTTCAGATATAGGAATCATTTCTCCATTTTGTTTCCATTCTAAGGAAATTAAAATGGAACCTACAGATATGACTTTAGATCCAATTGTTTCATCATTGCCTCGTCAGGTTGGGAGTAGGTTTTATGGTATGATTCTTTCTCGGGATTTGAACTGAGGTTCTTCTCCATGTTCTGATACTACATTTTTCTGTAAGGTAGAAGAACGTGTTGCTATTCTCATTCAAGGGGCAAAATTCCTTTGCAGTTATTACTATATAGCAGTGATGGCTAACCTTTTTGCCATCGTGTGCCAGGAAGGGGTCGTGGGGGTCATGCATGCGTGTGCCCACACCCATAATTCTATGCACCCCGCCCCCGCACATGTGCGCATGACCCCCCTCCCTGCTCTTGGCATGCAATCGCCCAGAAGGCCCGTTTTTCTCTCTTACCTGGCTCCAGAGCCTCTCTATGAGTCTGGGGAGGGCGAAAATGGCCACCCTTCTCCCCGCAGAGGCCCTATGGAGGCCAGAAATGGCCCATTTCCCAACTTCCAGTTGGACAGGAAGTGACATTTTTGCTGTCCCCAGCCTCCAGAGACTCCTTGAGAGGCGTATATGATATATAATCATAGCTATAGACTTAAGGGATCAAGAAGGTACCCTGAGAGGCTGCACATAAATGTCTTTGAAATGATAGAGTTAAAAAAAACCCACCTAACTAGCTACAAAAAAACCCGGAATAAAACTATAAACAAAAGTAGAAAAGAAAAATTTAATGTGAGATG
Source organism: Pantherophis guttatus (assembly GCF_059756535.1). Taxonomy (NCBI): domain Eukaryota; kingdom Metazoa; phylum Chordata; class Lepidosauria; order Squamata; family Colubridae; genus Pantherophis; species Pantherophis guttatus. The sequence continues at coordinate 126,977,360 of NC_142065.1, forward strand.
AGTAACAAAGGAAAAGGGGGGAAAGAAAAAGAAAATTATAAACAATATAAGCATATCACCTATATATCATATATAAAATCATATGTGAAGATTTCATATCAAAAAGAGAAAAGGACTGTTGAAGTAAAATATCATGAAATCTCTACGAGAGAGGAGCATATTGCATTAATTTATGATTAGCAGAAATGATCACCTTTTCAAAAGTGTATAAATAATACATATCCTGAATCCAATTTTTATTACCTGGAAAAAAAATCCAATTTCTCAAATATAATTCCTTTGGCAATTTCCCACTCCCAATATAGCTAAAGCTTCTCAAGAACAGTTGAATTCCTCATTTTTTGAATGTAATTCAACATAAAATGTATATTTTTAACAGATTTCCCCATAAATCTATTTACATATCTTAAAATATTATTCTAAAAGAATGTCAATAGCTTGCAAGACCATCACCTATAAGTTGTTGATCCTTCAATTTTTTGCATGGTCAGTTGAGAAAATCTGGCATCCATCCTTTCAGATACATTCTTTGGGATGTCTGAGTTTTAAAGAAAGTTACATCAGTCTCATCAGATTTAAGATTAACATCAATTCATGAAAAGATTCTATTTCAAGTTGTTCATATTTTCTTTTTCAGCCACCAGATTGAACTTGAGGAACGCGTGGAATTCAAATGGCTATATTGAAGCCATCATTCCAAAGAAAACATTACATGAACGTTATCATGATAACCTCCAGCCCCCAAACAAAGAGTGGATAGAAGCTGTTTCCTCACTAGTGATGTACTGTATAGGCATTACAGAATCACCCACCCACTAGGCTGGCAATATAAAAACTCTGTCTTCATTATTGATATATTGGCATGGGGATGGTTGGGTAACATTATAAATCACTGGTGAGGAAATAGCCCTAACAATTCATTGTACTATGTATCTGCCTAATGTGCCTATGGTGCATGATACTGACTTGCTTAGGAGTTTTTACACATAAGAGATTTTACTGTCCAAATATTGGAAGTCTGATGTGAAGGACAGGATGCTTCCCTTTTCTCTATTGAGTCTATGAATAGAAACTGATCAGATTGATAGTTGGGGGCTCCTGCTCGATTGTTTCCTAGGTAGCATCTCTTCCCTTGCCCCCCAAAGTCATCCACACTTTTCATTACACTAACACGCAACTGGGACTGCTGGAATACAAATCATAATTCAGCGTAGTCACATAACATTGTACCTTATGACTACCTGTATTCACCATCACTTTCATGGGGGGTGAATCAGATGGCTTATTTTGTGATACTGGGATTGGAAATCTAGCTCCCCTTCCCAAAAAGTAATGTTACCACCATCCATTTTCTGATGTTCCTGTCATTCCAGCTCAGTCAGAAGAGGGAGAGGAGGTGAAAAAGATGAAAAGTTTGGCAAGGGTAATTCAGAGATGGAAAAGACAAGTATTGCTTCTGACAATTCCCATTCATTTTAATTGTCTTCCTATTTCCTGTCCAATAAATCTGTGAGAGGTAGTCATTCATTGTAGTAATTCATACTAATTTTAATCAGGATAAATACGTTCCATTGTTTTCTAATTTCTTACATAGCTTCTTATCCAGGGGTGAAATGCTACCGGTTCGGACCGGTTCGGCCAAACCGGTAGCAGTGGCAGCGCATGGTTCAGAGAACTGGTAGCAGCAGCAGCGTGAGGCTCCGCCCACCCACCCAGACATCATTACTTCCTGGTTTTAACCAGGAAGTAACCTGTTTTTGACCCTCTGTGCATGTGCAGAAGGCTTTGCGCATGCACAGGGTGTCCAAGCGTGCTCTTCCAAACCTGCAGGGAAGGTAAGTAGATTTCACCCCTGTTCTTATCCTTCTAGTATCTAGAGCCCCTCACTATATTATATAGTTAGTTCAAATTTGGAGAGTGCTTACACCATTATCTAAGCAGTCCCTATTGTGATAACAAATATGGCAAAAAGTAAGCACAGAAATACCATGTTTCCCTGAAAATAAGACCCTGTCTTATATTTTTTTGAACCCCAAAACAAGCGCTTGGCCTTATTTTTGTGGAGGTCTTATTATTTTGGGGCATGTGGAGCAAGATGGGGCTCCTCTTGCCTTCTTACCTGATTTCCAGCTCTGCGTTTAAATATTTTTGGGGAGGGCTTATTTTCGGGGGAGGCTTATTTTAGCGCATGCGCTCAAAAGCCCGATTGGGTTTATTATCAGGGGATGTCTTATTTTTGGGAAAACAGGATACATACACCCCCTCCCTATAAATACAACAATCCTATGGATGTGGGTTTCCTTCCCATCTAAACTCTGATGATTCTACTCAAAGATTATGGAAAGTGCTTAAAAGGTACTTTCCACTGGCTTTGAAGGTTTTTATTAATGTTGTTTTAATAACCTTTTCTAATGTTACATTCATTTATTACCACAGGCTCACAGTTGCTATTAGTCATTTTATGAAAAAAGAGAGGAGGGGGAAAATACAGCTGAGAGGTTTTAATCTTCCCTGTTCTACTCATGGTAGAAATACTAGTAAATATCATACCGTTGATTCTGTGGTTGAAACTTTTCTTTCAAGAGTCCTCAGTTATGGTGGTTAACATCATCTGAACAATGTGTCACATGAAATACAAGTAAAATCTTGGTGGCACTGAGGGCATTAATGCACAGATTGTGCACTATTGATTTTCTTAGCAAAGGTCAGACATTTTAGAAAAGGATTGCAAGACCACCACCTGTGGCCCTTTGAGTCTCTTTTTCTCCAGCCTGAATGTCTCCCAGAACAATTGACATAACAAAACCACAGGATGCTTGCCATCTAGCTTACAACCAGTACAGCACAGGAGAAAAAGGAGATGGGGAGGGAAAAGAAAAACAAAATAACTTAGGCACCAGTTCTTAATGCTTTATCTTTCCTTCAGTGCCTGGTTAGAATAGAAATATGCATAAGGAAGGCCCAGATAACATCATCACCTTCACAGCAAAGGGTTTTTACTCTTCCTCACAGGAGATGTCCTCTCTCAGGAGGGTGGAGAGATTCCCAGACCACCTGGTCACCCTAATAATGAATGGAAGTGCCATTTTCTTTATTGACAGACAACAGGCATACTATAAAATCCATGATAAAAAGGTAAAAGCCAACATAAGTTGTTTCATTTTGTTATATATGTACATGTTGGCTTGGAAGAATCATTTATTGTGGTTGAAAGATTAACAAATGAATCAGATGCATACATAGAATAAAAACAACCTGAACATATTCTAGAACACAAATATAAAGAAAAGCTAAAATAAATCATAAACCAAGAAATGGGAGCTTTGCATTTAACCAGTTGGTAAAATGGGAGTCAAGTGATAGAGCAAAGTGTTGCAATGCTGTTAGAGATGTCCAAAGTTTGGTCTGACAAGGGATAAGAATCAGATTTTCCTTAAGGGGGGGTATTATTATTATAGTATAGAACACCAGGGTTCATCTTCTCCTCACCAATCCCACGGTGCCTGAGATGTTCTGATATCATTGTCTTTGGTACAGAGGAAAGAGCATTAAAACAAGATAGCATAAAAGCCTGATGGTGTTCCAGCACTGACTCATAGGAAAGGTAGGTAGAGAGAGCAAAGCTACTAGAATAAAGGAAGGAGTGTAGATCAAAGCATCTTCAGGGGCCCAGACCCCTTATAAGAGTTGAATTGGATTCCACAGAAAAGCTAGAGATGCAGCTTTTTTTTTGTATCATAGACCTTTAGGGCAGGTGGTTATCGATGGGATATGAGATCCTGAATTCAAGTCCGGTCTTAGCCATGAAAGCCAGCTGGGTGACTTTGAGTCACTCTCTCTTTCAGCCTAACTCACCTCACACGGTTGTTGTTCTGAGGAAAATAGAAGGAGGAAGGTGTGTTGGATATGTTTGCCTCCTTGAATTTGTAAAAATAATAAAGGCGGGATACAAATATGTGTGTGTGTATATATTCACAAAGATGTACACATACATACATACATACATACATACATACATAGTGGTGTTAGGAGCACTTGGGACTATGACTCCTAAACTGGGAGAGTGGCTCCAACAGATTCCAGGAACAACATCAGAGCTCTCTGTCCAAGAACATGCAGTGCTAGGAACAGCTAAGATCCTGTGCAGAACTATCATGCTTTATTTCTATTTGCAAAAATGCACACATACTGTGAGGAGGAGGCAGTGGTTGAGCAATAGATAGTCAATACATATAGTGCTCTTTTCACACTTATTTTTGTCCTAGAGCTATTATGTACATGTCCAATGTAGAATAAATCCCACAAATATTTTTGGGCAATTTGGCCAGATGGTAAACTGGATCAGACAACAAATTAATTAATGAAGGAATACCAAAATTGAAATAAAAAGTGATAAATGCACCTTTGACTCTAAGAGATATCTCTGAGGGTTATACCTGACCCTTTAGAACTTTCATAGAGATGATGAATAAGGAGCAACAGACATATATTATTATAAATTAATTCAATTAAGTTTAATTTTCTTTTAAAGGTTTTCCCTAGGGGATAGTATAAAAATTTAATTGGCCAAAATAATATATTTTGGTATGATGTTACAAAATTAAACTTCATCCAAAGACACTTCATCCTTCATCCTGAAGACCTGTTTGTTCTTTTTCTAAACTCTTGTCATCACTCAGTCAACTGAGAAAGTTCCAGTACTACTGAAAAGTCTTGCAACTTCCCTTTAGGTTGGATCAGCTTTCCTTTCTGTTTTGGTAAAGTGGAATAATGACTGCATAATTCCAATATTTTGGAATATTTTTGGTACAATTTAGGTGGGTAAAAAGAACTGGTCTGATCTTAGCTAGCAAGAACTCTAGGGTGATAACATCTCCTTTAAGGATTTTCTCTATTTATATGTTCAGAAACTGTGTATGGAAATTTTATATTTAAGAACTAGAAGGAATCAAAGAGCCTTATCAATTTGTAAAATGAAAGGAAAAAATAACTTTTGCTGAAGTGATTAAGGCAATATTTTAAATTATAACATTTAACTCAATGTTTTTAATTGTCTAATTTTAAAAGGATATTTGTATATTTTACATTTGTACAAAATAGTGTCAGTCATTGATCAATATCATTTGTAAATCTAAAAATACATGCTCGCAAAATATGCAAAGATAGTTTTTGAAGAATAAAAAGAATATAAATGCTAACATCATGTTGCCTTCCTTTGATCAAATTAAGAATGAATGAGGGAAAAATATATCACTGAGAAACATTGTTGATTTACTTAGTTTTCAGATCAAAAGACTAAATAAATAGATATATTCTGAATAAGATATTCTTTTTTTTAAAAAAGTCCGCTGTATTAAATCAGTGCACTAAGGCACTAAGTCATTTTACTTTCCCAAAAATTTTTACCCAAAATTTTTTTTACTATTTTTCATCCAATGTTTCTATCTCTGGGGTCCTTAATGCTGACTGAGCATAGCTGTTTGGTTGCAGATGCTTTATTACTTACTAGGTAACATCTTCAATACTAGCGAGCATTCACTGTTTATATACAGTAGCTTGCCCTACCAGTGTTGATGCAGTTGTAGTTTTCTCCTTGGCAGTTCTTGGATAAATGCATTGTGTTCTGCTTCCTTGATTATTCGTCTGTTTGATTGTTTGTCTCCTTAGTAGTTCCTTAAATTATATAAAACAAATTAATATAATCTTCAATCCATATTTTCATACTATCTAAATACATTCCAGAAATTTTATAGTCAGTGGTGCAAATTGCATTTATTTATAAATAAATATTTATCACCCAGCACCATTTTTTGATATGTTGAACTACAATCCATGTCCCGCAATACACTGTCAGAATAAGCATGGTGCTGGGTTGATGGGAGTTCAGATCCAGTCCATCTAAAAAGCATTAGCTGTAGAAGGTTCTATTAGATCCTTTATAATTTCATAGAAAATATATTTTAATAATAATAATAATAATAATAATAATAATAATAATAATAATAATAATAATAATAATAATATATAAGAGTAATTGGCACAAGTACTTTTGGACATGTCAGTGAAGGATATATGGAACAGATGACATTTCTACAGAAGAAAAAGCAGGTAGGCAGGCAGGTTTTGAAGCCTCTGAGCAAAACTCTGTGCTTTGTTTCTGCCAGTTTTTAGAAAGCATAAATGAAGTGGGCAAATTCAATACAATAGTTGTGGTGTATAGCATCAGCATGTATTTGGAAGAAAATCTTAATTATTCTTCCTAAGAATTAGATCCCTGCATTTATGCAATAAAGTAAAAGTAAAGGTTCCCCTCGTACATATGTGCTAGTTGTTCACGGCAGTGCTCATCTCCATTTCAAAGCCCAAGAGCCAGTGCTGTCTGAAGATGTCTCCGTGGTCACATGGCCGGCATGACTAAACACCAAAGGCGCACAGAACGCTGTTACCTTCCCACCAAAGGTGGTCCCTATTTTTCTACTTGCATTTTTTACGTGCTTTCAAACTTCTAGGTTGGCAGAAGCTGGGACAAGTAATGGGAGCTCACCCCGTTATGCGGCACTAGGGATTCGAACTGCTGAACTGCCAACCTTTCGATCGACAAGATCAGCATCTTAGCCACTGAGCCACCGCATCCCTTAGTTTATGCAATAAAGCCCAGTTAAATAAAAGATGGCTTTTTCTGAGTGCCTTTCATAACAGATGTACAGACAATATTTTCATATGCAGAATGTTGCATCAGAGGCCACAATTGGGCACAGAGAAGCCAAAGGATGAGAAGATTGCTTAAACTCTCCTTTTTAGAGCTGTCCCCAAGAAAAGGAAGTAGCTTAAACTTTCAACATAGAAATGATTGCAAGTTTGTGAATGAATCTTTTCTTTTAACCAGCTAGGAAATCTATTTTTGGGTTTATCAGTAGAAACTTACAGACATAAAAGTTGAAGAGTACATTTATCCTATCATGTAATGCCACAAACATGTAATGTTTTGTCATTCATCACACTTTACAGAAAGGAGTATATGGTATTTAATGAAAAGAAGTGACTTGAGTGACAGCTGAAGGCCACAAAGAAAACAGCAGCCCTCCCAATAGCTCATGTCTTAAATTGGCTGCTGCTGTGATTTAGTAAGATTCTCCTTTCCAGCCGGGAAGTGGATATTGTGACTCACAAAAGGTAACTTATAGCAACAAATTGAGCTGAATGGGACCTAAACTAATTCGTGTTTTATTGAGTGGTCCTGTTGTCAGCGATAGCCAACAGTTAACTTGAAGTGGTCATTCTAATAATCATTTACTGTGATGTACTATCAGCTGGCTAACTCATGGGAACCTGGCCAATGGAAGCAAATGTTTCACTGAAGATGCAGTGCATCAGTTTCTCAAATTAACCATCTGGAAAACGGTGAGCCAACCATTAGCTAGGAGACTGGGAAAATACATCACTTTCCTAGAAAGTCACTTAAATGAAATGGACAAAATATTGCTGTAAAAATGGGATTGCTTTTCGCAGGGTCTTTTCCCCTATAATAAGAGAGGACAGGACTGGAAATCTAGGGACTTTTTGAAATCCAGTTTTCAAATCTACAAACTAAGTTTGTTAGAGAAAACAGAACCTTAAAGCAAGCAGCAAATATTAAGAGTTAAATATATTCATGGTGCATGGGGCAAAGGAATGAAACTAAAACCCAATAATATTATTCTACGTGAGCAATGAGAAGTTCTGAATGTGGGACAGATTAGTCTTTGGCAGTGTCAAGAATAAGTATGAATCGTATATTTAAGAAGAATTAGCAGACAGATTAAACTCAGAACAGAATGAATGAATGAAAAGTGGACATAAAGAAAATGTGGAGGAACTGAGTGAAAAGAATGATATCACAGAGTATCATGGAAATGAGTTATGCTAATAGGAGTATGAAAAAGCATTGGTGGGATGATGAAATAAAAATGGCCGTGGATGAGGAAAGAAATGATTATGATATAAAATGGGGAGAAGAAAACAATACAATGGGATCCGTCCTCATTTCTGTAGCATCATCGCTACTTTAAAAAGAGTCCTATTCTTTATGTTCAAGAAGATTGCCTCAGGCATCCTTCTCAGCACATTTTGTTTTAGAATGACACCAGCAGTTTATTTGATCATCTCATAGATCTCATAGAAGAATTATTAAATTTTTGTGCTTTTTCAGGGATAATACCACCCCCCAAAAGCTAATTTCTCTAATCAAGAACCAAAACAAGTAGCAATGTTGAAAATGTGAAACCAAGAAAGGGCTGCCCTAGTTTATCTTGTAGAGACATTAAAGGACAAAATCACTTGATGTAATAAATTCAGTATTTCCTAAACAAAATGCTGATTGAGGGTAATTCTAGACTTATGACCACAATTGAGCCCAAAATTTATGTTGTTAAATGAGACATTTGTTAAGTGAATTTTGCCCCATTTTACAACCTTTCTAGCCACAGTTGTTAAGTGAATCATTGCAGTTCTTAAGTTAATAACATGGTTGTTAAGTGAATCTGGCTTCCCCACCGACTTTCCTTGTCAATAGGTCACAAAAGGTGATCACATGATCCCAGGACACAGCAACCGTCATAAATATGAGCCAGTTGCCAAGCATCCAAATTTTGATCACATGACCACAATGATCGTAAGTGTGAAAAATGATAATAAATCATGCCTTTCTGTGTCATTGTAACTTTGAACGGTCATTAAATGAACTGTCATACGTTGAGGACTACCTGTATAGCCATTCTTTCTGATACATGAAGGCAAAAGAAAAATTCTTGCAAGTTTTAAAAATCCCTACTTTTATAAGTAAAACACAAAAAAATGCAACAGTTCGGATATATGAAATATTTTCATTCTTGAAGACTTTTCTTTTTTTGACACATTCTTCAGGATAAATCCCCAACAGCAGATAAAGAAATCATTTTTGCGCTCCATGGATATTTTTCCTCACTTGACTTATTTGTGCATCATATTCCCCGTTCACAAGCGTTTCCCTAAGCAATTAGAGGGAAGAACCAAACGGTTATTGTTCATATCACAAATGTTATTTGTAGTTGATTCAACTATTGATCAACATAGATATCTAGCAGCGTTTTGTGATTTCAATCATCATGGATTGCAAGAAGGGTGATTTAAATGTGCAGTACCTGAACTTTCCATTGTACTATTTTTTTTTCCACTTATCTGAAGCTATCATTTAAACCTGCTGCCTGCCAGGACATTTATTTGCAACTCTCAGTAAGTGGTGTTCACAACAGGAGGCATAAATCAAGGGCATTTGCCAAATCTCTCATGCAGGGCACAGAATGTGAAACAAATTTGAAGACAGCCTTGCTCAAAATATTGAAAATGTCTTCCAATGTAATCTCCTCCAGCTGTGTATAGTAAACAAACAAACAAACAAAAGTTTTCTTCACCCTCAAAATATTTCAAATGTTATAAATAAACAAGTCTTCAACATTTTGAATATTCTGTGAATGGGAACAATGGGAACTTGAAAAAAGCTCCTAGGTTTTTAATTTTTGTTCAATGTGAGGTGGAAGTTCATGGTTAGTACCTGTTATCATCTAACCTGTAGAAAAATTGGCCAAGATAATTTTTTTTAAAAAAAAAAATACTAGCTATTAAATGCTCAGCACCAATGAATTAATTTCAACATAGACTGTAATAATACCACATTTTCACATAGCCAGCAATAATAGCAAAAATTGTCTTCTCTGACTTTAGCTAAACCCTTCTTTTGAACATAAATGCGTAATTTTTGTATTTGGCTTGTGTAGAAGGCGGTATGAACAAAGAAACAAAGCAATATCATTTTTAAATATGAAACACAGTTCATACTCTGAAGATGTGCTAAATACTGGAACACTCAAGACAACATGGAATGAAACCATAAAATGCCTATTGCAAGCTCAAAACAGTTTGCATCTGTCCAAAAGTTGCTTTCCTCTCACCTGTTAAGGCAAACATGTCTGGAAAACAAATAAACACAAATGACATGAAGTAATATCCACACAAGGAGCATGTTATTGAAGAAAAGACACAGATTCTTCATACAAACACACAATTCGTCCTTAACCTGAAATCCAGTTACAAAAAAAAAAAAAAGACTTCTAAAAGCTTAGGTTTACAAAAATAAATATATTAAATAAAACAGGGCACTAGATTATGGTTTGGATTATGTTTGGTTCAAGATGAAGAGGGAATGTATAATAGATCTTTTGGTTGTAAAGATGAGTATATGTTAGAAATGACAGAATGAATTGTTCAATGACTATTTTGGTTTTATCATTTCCAATTCTTCAATTTGAATTCAAATTGGCAAATATAAATTATATAAATCATATGATGAAAGAAATATGCCAACATCATACAATTAATTGATTGATTATGTGCAACCAAGTTGTCAACTCTAAGGAATTATTCTACTTCCTCTACCTCTTGGGAGAGGCTGTGGCTGCCTTCACTAAATTCATTTCATTTCCTTTATCATTGTTTGAACCACAGAGAAATCTGCAGGAATCGAGTTAGGGAAAAAATGTTTCCTGTCTGGGCAAATCTCAAATGATGAGATCAGTGGTCAGATTCAAATAATTTAACAACTGGTTCTCTGCCTGGATCCTGGCACTATGCTGCAATGGAGAAACAGGAAATGGAGCAGCTGGCATGAGGGAAGGAGGATGCCGCTTTCCCTCTTTCTTTTCCCTACTCCTCCTCTTTCCCTCGTGCTGGCCGCTCCATTTCCCATTGCTCCATTGCAGCGCCACGCTGCGGAGCTTGCCCCACCCACCACCACCCAGATACTTTCACTTCCCCCAAGTATTTCTTTGCTAACCTGATTTCCAGCTCCATTGAGTTTCTCTGTCACGTGTCTTGCTGTTCTGTGCAGGGAAACAAAAGTTTGTGGGACTAAAAAAAAAAAAGTTCAATCAATCAATTCCAACTTCACAAGATCTTTTTTTTTCATGAGAAGTTTGAACTTTTTAAGACATCCCCTGAAAATAAGACCTAATGGGTCTTTTCAAAAGACCTGGTCTTATTTTTGGAGAAACACAGTAGTTTTCACCTGAGTGACATGATCGAAGGCTCTGCATCTTCATTTGGTTTCCATTACTCCTCTCTTGCACTTTTGGGGAGGGGTTTTTTTTTCCACCTGGAAGGAAGTTGAACGAAAACCAGACATATTCCGGGAAACACAGATTTATAATAACCGGTTCACCGAACTCAACAAAAAAATAGGTATCGGTTCTGCAGAATTGGTGTGAACCGGCTGAATCCCACCACTGGATGAGATGGATTGACATGATTTGGAATAGATTAGCAGTGGTACAGGCCAAAAATCTCTGCAGAGCTGCATTCCCAATTTGTTGTTTAGAATCACCAGCTTGCTGTAGATAGATAGATATGGCATTTTAAAAAAAAAATAATTTGCCATGTAGTATTATGGTGTGGAAAAAGAGAATGAAGTCTATACTCAACTTAGTTCCCCTTTGCAATCAAATTAATCATGCATCTTGTATGGGTGATAAGATCATGGGGACAAGGTGTTTTTAACATTGAGAAGCATAGGGCTGGCAGGAGATGTTCTTACTCTGAACACACCAATTATTAGGAAAACTGTGGGAGCGATCAGAGCACATGGTTGCCAGGATCTAGAGACAAATAAAAAAATACTATATAATGCCTATATATGCCTACACCTTTGGTTGGTATAGAACTCGGTTATCTCATCATCATTCATAGGTTAATTGTGTTGTTTTAATTATGAATACTTTGATGCTTGGTCCTTACATCAGGACACAAGAGGAGGAGGAGGAGGAAGAGGAGGAGGAGGAGGAGGAGGAGGAGGAGGAGGAGGAGGAGGAAGAGCAGGAGAAGGAGACAAAGATATTAGTATGGACTGTGCTTGGGTTGAGCTGGGGCATGTTGGACTATTTCCAGATGCAATCATCCAACCTTTGAAAATAGTTGGATGTCTTCTGTATAGCCCAAAGATTTTTCTTATCGGCAAAACAGGTGATTGCTAATAGATGAGCCTCTTCTTGGCTCAACTCCTAACTAGTTGCTTAATGGAGCCTGTCTGTCCATCTGCTATGTTCACTGAGGATACTGAATACACCTGTGCTTCCATTTTGATACCACTGCACAGATGAATTTACTGGGAGCAAGAAAGAAAATTTCGCATCACCAGATGCCTGAAATGTTTATAAGATTGCTGCCAACTGGTAGTTCTGCTTTAAGTTTCATTTCAGCCATACTGAAAGAAAATAAAGAGCTCCTGGTAGCCCTTTGTAGAACAATATATTTATATAATGTTGTGGGAGCAGGAAAGGATGATTATCCCAAGACAGCTGATCTTATCTGATTACTTTCTCTGACATGAGACCACAGTTGACTATGGATATGGGGGAAATGCTAGAAAAGCTTCTGATTGGTTCGATTAGAAAGCCCAGAGGAGGTGGACTGGAAGAATGTACTCCCAATCTCTCTCCCTGCCCTTACGCCCAGTAAATCAAGTAAAAGAGAGTATGTAATCATTTTGGTATTATGTCTTAAGGGCAAAGAATGGAGATAATCGCTTCCTTAATCAGCCATCTATGTAGCTCTAACTACATTCAGTCTTCCCTGAAGATTTTATTTTGTGATTGCAGGAAAGAAAAAAGAAAGTAAGATGGTGAACAGGAAATTGAAACTGTTATTGTACAGGAAATAACAGTACTCTGTCAAAATCTACAGGGGGAAAAAACATGTTCAAAGTTACAGTCAACATCTAATGTATCTGATCAGATAGTGGAAAGTGGAAAATTACAAGCATCATTACAATATCAATCCAAGGTAACTTTCTCTCCAAAAATAAATGTGTTCACATTAAATAAATGGGAGATTAAAGCTACAAAATATAGATACAAATGTGAGTTTATAATTATTTCATATGCTGCAAGATCAATAGGCAGAAGTTCTGGTTGCAAACAATTGTAAAATACCATTTCTGACACCAGTATTTCTTCAGCTATCTGTTATGATTGCATACTAACATCATCATGATTGGTTCTTGGTTTTTTTTTTTATTATTATTATCAGTAAAAAGACTGTAGCTCAAAAAATATTTGAGTCCTGAAGTTTAGTCCCATTATATCATCAGAGTTCAGACTTGCATATAAACCTCCTTGTCTATTATATGTGCAGACATTAGATTTGGTGGGGGTGGGGGGTAGGAATCAAAGCAATAAAGGACATAGTCATTCTACACAGCTAACCCTATTAGTATAGCTGAATGTATCACATCTGAACTACTTATAGCTATTGTGGTGGGTGGCCCAGATTTGATTTCTTGATTATCAATCATAGAGCTATTGCTATTATTTACCCCCCAATAAAATCCCCCCAAGTTCCCATTCCAAATATAACATAATTTTTTTTGTTTAAAGAAATTATTAGAATAATGTGTAGCCAAGGCAAGATTCCTACACAGGGTTCCTTACAGGGACCTTAATACTTGCTTGTAGTTTTCCCTATCCTGTGTATATTGATTTTAATGGCTACTTCACTTTGACAGAAAGTCCATTCAGGTGACTCTTACAGATTTCGCTTTCAAAATTTCTCTCTCTCTCTCTCCCTCTCCCTCTCCCTCTCCCCCTTCCCCTCCCCCTCCCCCTCCCCCTCCCCCTCCCCCTCCCTCTCCCCCTCCCCCTCCCCCTCCCCTCCCCCCTCCCCCTCCGCCTCCCTCTCTCTCTCCCTCCTTCCCTCCCTCCCTCTCCCTCTCTCTCTCTCTTTCAACTGCCCCACTTTTTTTTTTTCAGTGTAATTTGCACAAGGATGCTATGACTTGGAGTCTTCACTGGCCTTGAAGCCTGTGATATCTCTGTCTGGAATTATGGTAATCCATCAGAGTTTAATAGAATAACAAACTTTGAAGAGACCTTGGAGGTCTTCTACTCCAACCGTCTGCTCAAGCAAGAAGTCTTATACCATTTCAGACAAATGGTTGTCCAATCTCTTCTTAAAAACCTTCAGTGTTGGAGCATCCACAACTATATGTATTTATGTGTGGAAAATCTTAATTCATACCAACCACTTTCTGTGGAAAGAAGGCATAAAGACGCAATTTTGAAATGAGTTTGTCTTTTTTATCCAAAACAAGTTGCTATTCATTGCCCTGGACAATTATTGGTGGATCAAAACTTGACGCTTTGGATTTAACAGTTGAAAAGCTACATAAAGCTTGGATAGAATTGTTTCTGAATATCTCTGTGATGTGCTTACTGTATTTACTGCCTTTCATTTTTGTCAGCATAATTAGATTATTCTCTTTTTTAGATTTAGCAAATCTTTTTAATACACACCCCTCCTTCCATTTTCCCCACAACAGCCCTGTGAGGTTCAGATGTGAGGTGAGTTACCTACCAGGGATCTAAGGAATGCAGTCTTAACTGATTTCAGAAAAACTATGCAGCATGCATTTCTGATTATGAATGGTGGATGTGTGTGTGTAGAAGACAGAAAGGAGATCTCAAATATGCTAAGGTGATTTTTTTTCACATTAAAATGCTGGCAATTTCAAATGGCATAAATGTTTGAAAATATGCTTAAACACTGTTGTTAATGCTGCTCACTGTGTCTTATAATATTAATACATACAAACGCACACTTCAAATATTTATGACTTCAGAATTGTCAGTATTAATTTGAGAGCACAACAGTTATTAAATTCCAGATGTTTGTTTCAACATTAGAATAGAATAGAATAGAATAGAATAGAATAGAATAGAATAGAATAGAATAGAATAGAATAGAATAGAATAGAATAGAATAGAAGCATTTGCGCTCTTTTTTTTTTTGGTCTATTTCCCATTTGTATTGACATACCAAGAGAATAATATAATTTTTATAGCAATCTTGTCAGGCACCTCGTAAACTCAAACAATATCTGCAGCTCTGCTCTTCACTGTTGTCCATCTAAAATGAAATTCTCTTCCAGTCTAGATTGATGGTAGTGGAATGCCCCCAGTGCCAGCTCTCTGACTTCAGTCACCTTGCATGATAGATGTTAATGCTTTTCTTTAGTAATGCACTGTATATAAATCTTGGTATTGTTGATAAGTGGAATAAAAGTTTTATTTGTTAATGAAATATGATGTAGCCTTTGCCATACTGGAATAGACTGTGGTTTTTTTTTTGGTTTTTTTTAGTAGAAGTCAGGAGTAGCCCCAGGCTCTCTATAATTCTAATTGATGTAAATGAAGAAAATAATGAAAGCTTGTGTGTGCTGACCCTGTTATATAAGGTGGTTCACCTCAATTAATCAAAGAACCTTTAGAGTAGCTGAAAGCATCTGGCCAGAGTTGAGTTCTTCCTTTTTGGATGCTCAGTTGGCTATGCTGACATACAAGATACTCTACCAAGATCAGGGGGAATGGTGGCCGTAATTCTGTCATCTTTCTCTATAGTTTTTTTTTATTTAGTTAAAGGGAAGAAAAGAATAAAAATAAAATGACTCCTGCCCCTAGGAGATTACAAATGGCTATCAGCATTCAGCAGAAGAAAAAACACTCACAGGAAAGGAAGAAGGAATAATATAGATGTGGAGAAAAATATGCAAAAAAATAGGGTGATTAAATTTGGCAAAATTTGGTTTTGCACCCTAGATGATCAAGAAAGACAAAAGATAAGTGCAAAGGAAAAAAAATGCTGCCAATTAATGATTGTCTGGAGCTTTGTATTCTGAATCTGGTGATCCTAGCCACAATCGCCATCCTATAAATATCTATTCAGAAATAAGTCACATAATATTTATTGGTGGCTTTGAACAGGATAACTTTATATTATGCTTTTTTTTTTTTTTTGGTTATATTGAAAGACACAATAGATGAGCACTTGACTTAAGACTCAGCACTGGATTTGCAGCAAAGAGTTATTCTTTTCTAGGTCTATATGGGAATCATGATGAGAGATGAAGCTCCCTAGGAACCATCACTTTTTTTCAGGTACCTATCTAGAAATCACACATCTTGTTATGCTGCCCTTCCAGAGGAAGATGTTAGACATATCTTTTTCTTTTTATATATATAAATGTTATTAGAATTGTAAAACAGAATAAAAACTAATATGCAAAAGATGAGAAAAGAAAAGAAAGGGAAAAATACAGAAATCAAAGCAAAGAAAAAAGAATATGAAGAAGTGACTTTTGATTTTCTTTTACAGCAGTTATAAAGTATAAGTGTAAATTAACCTTATAGTATATGGTCACGGCATTGTTTACATTTCTTTAGTAATGCATTTTTTTTCTAGTCAGCAAAACCATATGTGATCATTTCTTTCTTTTCTTTTTTCTGTTTCTGAGATATGTCGATAAGGGGTTTCCAAACATTATTAAACTTAGATCATGTTGTAATTAAAACAATCAGTATGGCCATCTCAACAAGCTCCATCATCTTCACCATTCGTTCCTCCATTGTGGGTAAAGTCAAATCATTCCAGCTTTGTGTATATAATAATCTTCCTGCAGTTGTCATATATAAAAATGAAGTTCCATGGATTTTTCCAGCTGCTTATCTATCAACCCTTGACATTTTTTCTTTCCAAGAAATGTTGCTAGGGAATCCATTTGTAACAGAATGTCTCTTTGGTCTTTCTTCTCAACCCTGAGCAATCTATTTATTTCATATGTTTTCATTATGGTTTCTTTATTATATAAAGAAAAACGCCTGCTCTGGGAATTGAATATTTTATAATCAAAAAGCTACCCTGAAATCTATGGAAAATCAAATAGCAAGATATAGATTCAAGACATTAAGTAAAAGTGAAATGTGAAAGTAAGCCATATCTGCTTTATTATCAGAATAGCCCAAAAAGAATTTTCCAGAAAGTGGATCTGAAAAAAGAGCAGTACTCAGATGGAAAAATCTTTGGGAAAACTTGTAAGGGAGTTTCAGTTGCACAAGAGGCTCTTATTTTGATTTATATCATTTTGGAACCAGGTATAGTTACAAGATTTGAAATCAAGCTTCAGTTGCAATTTAACTTTTATAATTTTCTCAATTAGTATATCTCTTTGTATTTTTTTAATTTATTTTTTTGCTTTTTTACATGACCAAGTCCACAATCCCTCATAAACTTACAATGGGTAAAATGTCCTTTCATGTTGTTCACATTTCCAAGAAATGTTCCAGATACATTCTAGACAATTTGTCTAGTGATAAGTACTAGCAATACATCAACTTCTAAAAATTCTAGAATATAATTTCATTCCTTTCAACCATATATTTTCTCATTGATCTTCTGTATGTTACACCAAAAATTTTTAGCCCATTTTATCATGTATTTTTTCATTTGTACTTCTTCTGTCTGATATCTTATATTTATTTGTACACTTCCCAGAATCCCTCTTTATTTGTACACCAACCAGAGTCTCTCTGAGAGGGAGATGTGTGGCTTTAATATTTGATAAATAAAAGAAATTTAAAAACTCAGCAAAGATTTATACATTTTAGCATTAACATGGTCATCATTAATACACAATTCTATTTCAAATCTATTTGATTTGTTCAAAACTGTAACATTTTATCCTACTTTAAATTTTTCATTCTTCCTTTAGATTTCCCAAGAATTTTCCCAGCCTTTAGAATAGATAAGGAGGGTGCAGAAAAAAAGAGAGAAAAAAATTATTTGTACCAATGGAAGAGCTCTTCTTCAATGTCCTAGTTTACACTCAGTATGCTTAATTTGCCCAAACTGAGGGCCTGAGGCTGGGCTTTGAAGGATGGTTATGGATTGGACCTTTGAGACCAACTAAGACATGCATAGTTGGGTGACAGGACTAACTAGACCACTGGAAGCATGGAGTACTTAGTTGTGCAAGCTGGACGTACAGATTAAATGCCTATTAAATGCACTAATCTTAGATACACATAATCAACAAATATTGTATGTATATATGCGTGGGCATGTGTGTATGTGTTTATGTTTATTCTACAGATTGCAATTAAGCAAAACCATTCACATGTTCATAGTCTCTTCTACTGCCTGTTTGTACACTAACCCTAAGTATCTCAATAAATTTAGAAAAAGGGATAAAAGAGTTTCAAACCAAGTCTAAATTCCAAATGGATCTGTACCCAAACTAAAATGGATTTGGAAGGGTGAGGCTCAACATTTCTGGTAAATGATAGCTCCATTCCCCCCCCCCCTTCCTAACGTTACTTTAACGTTACTTCAAGTTCCTAATAAATAAATTGTCCTCAAAAATTCTTCCATGTATTTTTCTTGACAATGATCTATAATGACTCATCTCTGCCTTCTTCTGCAATGTTTGTACTCTTCAATTTAACCTATAGCCAGTGGTGGGATTCAAATAATTTAACAACCGGTTCTCTGCCCTAATGACTGGCTGGGTGGGCATGGCCAGGGGGCATGACAGCACTCAGCTTCCTGCAGCACTCTGCCAGCCAAAACAGGGCAAGGGGGTTAATTACAAAATGTGGGCTTTGCTTGGTGACATCCAGATCCAGCAATCAAGGGGTGTGAACTGCAAAGAAAATACACTTTTGTTTGGTTATGAAGAAAATCCCCAAAGTCAGATGTAAACTAAATGTGGACTGACTTTTATCTACACACCTCCCCAGCAAATAGCAAATTTTGAAGCTCCAGGTAAAGAGGATTCATTTTAGGATGAATAACCACAGTTTGCATGTTGGGGGTTCCTAAAGGAATGCTGGGAAACTCTGTATTTTAAAGAACATATGAGGGATGGGTGCAGAATAGCCCTTCTCTGCTTGAGGCTATAGAGACCTGGCACCAATCAAAACACTTTTTGTGAAGCAACTGATCAACACTGACAGGGTAAACCACTAGTATATGAAAATAAGAGCAAACTCTACTCCCTTCTAGTACTGATGATGTTACCTAGTTTGGTAATGAAACATCTGCAAAAAACCCACCAAGCTCAGAGAGCACCAAGGGCCCCACAGTTCAACCCTGGGCTACAAATATTCTCTTCTATCGATAAACACTTTTTGGTTAGAGGGACTCAGAGCCTGCCTTATATGAGATGGCTCCCAGTGGATTTCATTCTAAATTTTGATATGGTTTCTGTAAATAAGGAATGTAAAATTATAATGGCTGAGTATTTGATCCTTCATACATTAAAAAAAAAAAATACGAAGCTAAGGGATAAACAAATAAAAACAGATTTGAAAAAAGAAAAGGCTCAGGAAAGAAAAAGAGTGAAAGTGTAAGAAAGAAGAAAAGAAGAAAAACTGAAAAAGAATGACTTCCAACTTTTTTTGATACAGATATAAGTAAAAGAATATATAAAACTTTTATTCTAAGATTAACATTAGTCTACATTATTTCCATAATCCCTTATTTAATCATCAAAGCCCAGATCAACTTTTAATTTCAGTTTCTCACAAAAAGTCCAGTGATGGTTCATATCGCTTTAATCACTATTTGTTAACGAAACCACAACTGATTTATTTCATTGCATCAAACTTTAAATAAAACAGGAATGGAAAATCCTAAACTCTAGTGAAGTGCCATGCTTCTCTCAACTTTGCCAACTTTAAGGTGCATGGACTTCAATTCCCAGAATTTCCCAGGCAGCATGAAGTTCGCTCATATTAAACTTGCCAAGACTGAAAAACACTGATCTACAGATAGGAATTTTTCCATTCCTCTCTTACTGGTTCCTACTTACTTATGAGCAATCATAATGCAAAATCCTCATTCCCAACTCACCCCACAGTAACGATCATGCAAAATCCCCATTCCCAACTCATCCTAGAGCAGGAGGTTTGGGCCTGGATGGCCTCCTGCAGCGCCCTGGAAACCAAAACGGGGTGTGGGGAGGATTCCTGGGAGGGTTGGGGTAGGGTGGATGGGGCTAGCCAGAGGTGGGATTAAACGGTTCTCCGAACTGGGCAAAAAGTTAACAGCTGTTTCATCTGAACTCGTGCGAACTGGCTGAATCCCACTCTTCCTATAGCCTGATATTTTCTGGTAGTTTCTCATTCAAGAACTAACCAGGTTCAAACCTGTTTTGCTTTTTATGATCAACGAGGATTGGTTACAGGCTGCCACCTAGCTAGATATTTATATTAGTAACTACAGTAATTTAAGATCTAGCTGATGTGCAACATTTTACAATGAGAAAACCACAATCTTCTAATGCAACTTTGATGTGTTTCATAAGAATGTCAGATTAAGGAATTTATGATTTGTACCAAAATCTATAATTAACTGTTCTGATTCACATCATCCAAAAAAAAAATCCTTTTGTTGTGGATGTCGGGTGTGCACACACCACCAATGTTACACCCATTGCTTGATCCTAGTGGAGAAAAGAAGCATTTCACATTTTTTCAACAGTTTGGAAACAAAATGCATTCCACTGAGAGAGATTGTGCAAACTTTACAATTGGTTCTGCATTTTCAACCCATCTAGCAGATTGTTTGTATTTTTTACAAAGGTGAAAGAATACAAGCTTCATTTTGCAAGAATGATATAGGAGATAATAAGCTACTAGTTGCCATAAATATTGTCATTTAAATCATATAGTATTTTAATGTGCTTTATTGAGTGGGGCTCTGTAAACTGTCATGTCACATTTCCTTTTTTCTGTAATGAATTAAGTGCTGATGAGTTTTTCTGTCATTTGCTTTATGGTGAGTTCATCTGTCTAATGGCTGGGATTATGGAAATGATGGGAACGAAGGCTTGAGAGGAGCTGTTATTGGACACATTCCCCTCAAAGTGGCTCAGTGATTTATTTATTTGCTATTCATTTCAGCTTATATGCTGCTCCATTTCTGAAAACTCTGAGTGGCTTATGGTACGCTGACAAGTAGGATTAAAATTTACAATGAAGTCCACCCATAACAAATTACAACAGTCTGAGGTGCCACATTTCAGGGGTAATATGATCATATGTATTCTCAACTCCTCCTGCTGATGTTGTAACTACTTTTCAGAAACATAAGAGGGAGGGGATGCTCAGATAAAGAGAGGCTATTTGGGGGTTGGGGTGTCACCAGGAAGGCTTGACAGTAAAACCCTGGGGGATTGTATTTTCTCAGTATGTGGGACCTACAGCAAGTTTTTATTCTCAATCTTATCAAACAGGCAGATTTAATCAGAAGATAGCCTCAGTGATAACTAGGCCCTGTAGTATGCCTAGCTTTGGAAATGCAACCAGAAGCTAACTGCAGCCAAGGCAGCTTCCATCGTAGTGTTACCTTAATGTACCCATAATTGTCTGGGCACTGCATGCTGTACAACTGAAGCTTCCAAGCCATCTTCAAGAGTAGCCTTGAAGAGCAAATTGCAGTAGTCCAGCCACAAATTGTCATGCATATGAGCGATCGTGTCTTCTTCAAAAAATGGCTGCAACTAATGTACAAGATGCAATTGTGCAACATTTTCACCACAGCTTCCATCTGTATCTCTTGGAGCTATGAGCCCATAAAGACTTCTATCAAGAAGATTGCAAACCATCCAAAGTCAAACCATCCAAGTCAAACCATCCAAAGTCAAACATTGACTGTCTCTGGACTCATTTGTCTACATAATCCACCACCCTTAGAACCTGACAGCTTCCATGTACTGGGTTAAGGCCTTCACCATGATGTTCAAAAAAATATGTTCCCATCATAAACCTACAATGGAATTTTGAAAAATACTGGGGGTATTTTTCATATCAACAATAGGAATAAAGACCTGAATTTAGTCAAAATTTTAGGATGCCTTTCATGTATACTTATAAGATGATTAAAACAGCATGACAGAAACCTCCTTCGAATTCTTTACCCAAAATTTATCTAACACAAAAAAAGTGTTTTAAATAAGAACATAGAAGGAAAAATAATCCATTATGGAGTAGTTATAGATTTGTGTGGCTTTATTAAATTTGTTTAACTAATTAACAAAACCCTAAGTCTATTAATTAAAAGCCAGTGTATTGTAACTATTAGTAATTGTAGAACAAACAGTAGGAAAACTTGATAATAAACCCAATAGCAATTCTGTTCCTGGATGATTTTGGACTAGCCACTTCTATGTCTAATCTCTTGACAGAAATTCCTCTGAACATGACTTAGGAAGACCGGAAGTATGTACTCTTTGAATGAATAGATATTACAATAGTTTTTTTTAAAGCATAAACTTAATGTTATTTCATAAAGGAAACTTGTTATAGAATTTACAGTAAATAATCAACAGGATTTCCATTAAGCTAAGTATTAACATCAAGTACTCTGCTTTACAGAATTTAATTCTTTGTTTTTCACATTAAATACTTAGTTTCATTATTAATTTGCTTAAATTAGATTAATCGAGGCTTCAATAATTAAAACATTTACTCAGAAGAAGGAAATTAATGGAATGTATTTCTCAAAATGCATACATAAGATATATATTTTCCCCTAAAGCTTGATGTTTCAGATTTTACTCTAATTTATTCATCATGATATTTATTTATCTGCCATATTTCTATATTTGAAAAATACATATCTAGATGTTTACAGATCAAATCTTAAAATCAATAAAAACTATGCAATAATCGGGAAAAAATGGTCAATAAAATTGAAAATATTCCATTGACTCTGGCACATGGGGATGTAAACCAAAATAACTATGGCACAATATTCAGAAGCTATATTTACATCTGATTTAGAGCAAAGTAGACATGGTTGTTTATTATTTATTCCTTTGTTTTAAATGTTTGTATGTTGCTTCAATCAAACGATGGATATAAACAGCTTACAAAAGTGGTAGATAATACATTATACAATTCATTGCGTTTTAATAAAGAGCATACTATTGTTTGCATGTCCACATACATCTTAAATACATACACTCTGCCTAACAATCCCCAAATGCCTGCTTAAATTTGTTTATTTATTTGTCACATTTGTACCTACTATACTTGAAAGAGAAGGTTTTCATTAATCTTAAGAAACAAAGATTAGAAAAAGGAAGCTAGTCTTATTTTTGCAGGAGCCAATTTCACCAAAGGAGGACTCATGGGAGGCAGCAATTGTAATATTCTTCCTCTCAGAGTAAACAGTCCTGAAGTTATTTGCATCCCAAAATAGGTAAGACTTTATAATTTATTAGTAGGGCCTGTTGACAAAAGCACATATTAGTGGATTTCCCTTTCCCCCCTCCCCAAGGGAAAACGAAAAAAGACTTTTGAGCGATCTGTTTCCTTTTTCTGGAACAATTTTGCCTCTTAATGCCAAACTTTTGTCTTTCCAATTTCATTTTACTTCACATTGATTTATATTTCTGATCATTCAGTCTATATCAGGTTTGTTAATGATTCTGTGTCATTCACTCTATATTTTTATTTACTTGTTTATCAAACTTGCATACTGCCCATCTCGCCAAAGGCGATTCTAGGCAGCTTACGGACTTGAATAAAATACAGAATAAAACAATAAAGGAAGATCTTAAATTTAAAAAAAAAATAAAATAAACTAAGCAGGAGGGAGAGGGGAGGAGCAAAGTAGGCACAGAGAAGAGGTACCATGTTTTCTACTCTATTAGCCACTTCCAACATGCCACACTCCCATTAGGGCCCAAGCTAGTCACCACAGCCATGTCTTCAAGTCAGGGGTGAAATGCTCCCGGTTCGGACCGGATCACCCGATCCGGTAGCGATGGCAATAGTTCAGAGAACCGGTAGCAAAAATCCCTGCGCACCCCCCCACCACCACCATGCCCAGCTGAGCCACACAATCATCAGAGGCTTTTTTTTTTTTACTTTTAAAAGCATTTTTTCTACAACTTCTTCCGCCGAAAAAATGTTTTTAAAAGTAAAAAAAAAAGCCTCTGATGATCGCGCGGCTCAGCTGGGATCTCAGAAGCTTTTCAAAGCATTTTTTTCTGCAACCTCTTCCGGGGAAGAGGTGGTTAAACAAATGCTTTGAAAAGGCTCTGACGATCCCAGCTGTGTGCCTGATCGTCAGAGCCTTTTCAAAGCATTTTTTTGCATTTGCAGAAAAAATGCTTTGAAAAGTTAAAATAAAAAAAAAGGTTGGCTCACCCAGTCACATTACCCCACCACCACCAAGCCACGCCCAGAGAACTGGTAGTAACAAATTTTACATTTCACCCCTGCTTCAAGTCCTTTTGGAAGGCCAAAAGAATGGAAGCAGCTCTGACCTCGGGAGACAAGATGTTCCAGAGGGTGGGAGCCACAGCAGAAAACGCTCTTCTTCTGGACCCCGTCAGCCAAAATTCCTGTATGGTTTGCCAATAATTCTATCCCTGAAAATACACATTTTATATTTCTATCTTTTTTCATTATTTGTTTGCATAAACCAAAATGAATAAACTCAAAATGGAATCCAAAAAGTAGGGAATAGCTAATGATTTATTGCAAGCAACAATTTTCATAATTGACATTTACTTTATTGGGTCATTCAGTTGTTTTGTTCATTTTTTTCTTTTCTTTTTAGTTTGTACTATCACATATAGTAATGGGAGCAAAATTGGGGAGTCACCTTATTGGGGATATAAATTTAAGAAATAAATAAAATTAGGTCATCTTTCTTTTGTTTTTCCCAAATGCTTAAGACATGCTTCCTTCCAGAACTCCACTTACAAGACTTTCTGAGAAAACAAAACATATACCAACCATCTGAAGTATTTATGGGGCGGGCTCAAAAAATAAAAGTCAACATGGCCATGAAATTGAAGCCCTCACCACATAAGGCATATGAAAAGACAGTGGGACCTCTATCATTTCATTGTGGATGTCATTTTGAGCATTTTTAACACACACACACACACACACACACACACACACACACCATGTCAACTTGATAACCACAACCAGCAACCACTATTTATTTATATATAACCAGCAAGGTCTTCTCACACTCAAATGAATGGCCAATGAATAAAGATGGGTGAATGAAAATTAACCACTCGTGACTCTTGACATTTCTTCCATAATGTAGGAAAACTGAGCTAACAGATGTCATTCTTGTTAGTGTTTCATTCATTATAAAACAGATGCATAACTGCTTACTGTTCACATATTATAGATAGGAAGAGCAGAGAGAGGCTTCCTTAAGGCTAACAGCAGGACTTTAAATAGCAGATTTGAACTGGGGCATTCCTAACACTTGGCTCTTAAATGCTATCTTAAATTATGCATGTAGACACATCAAATTACTGAAAATGATTTCTTTCATATTATTAATTTTTTAAAAAAATTCAGAGGGTGTTTTATGGCTTCCTGAAAAATTGAAGTTTTTAATTAGTACCTTTATTCTTACTTTGCTCCCATTTGTTGGAAAAAGCAACAAACCAGTTACACTGAATGGATCCTATACCAAGCCGGCAATCTTGAGCAAGTTTAAAAGGAGGAAACCCCACCAATCCCAACTTTTGAATACAAATACAGAAGCTCAAACTCGGAACTTCTTTAATGAGAAAGAACTGTCAAGTTTCTGTTGATTGACAGCTGAAATTCCGGGGGAGGGAATTAAAATAATGACTTGGGAAAGCAAGCCATTTCTAGTGTGGAATCCAAAATCATGTTGAGCAAAAAGAAATGCAAAGAGTTTCACCAGGGTGCCAGTGCTAATCATGTCAAGATCATTTGCTTTTTGCATCTGTAGCAATAACAAAAAAGGATGAAAATGAGAAGAGAAGATGGAAGAGAAGTCCTGGGAAGCAGCAGCTGCTGCTGTTGCTCGTCCCGCTGAGTCCTGAGCCTTGGTGTCTCTGCCGGAAGGCACAGCAATCTGTTGACATCTTCAGCTCTTTACTACTCCAAGACACTCTGCTGAATCAAAGACAACCATCATCTGGATGAGTGAATGAAAATCATCACCAGTAGTGTGAGGAAGTGGGACAAACACACCAAGCAGATGGCTGGAGGCCTGTTCTTTCCTGTTCTTGGAGCTGTTTACATTCTTAAGTGACTAATTTTGACATGTTCTACCACTAATGAAGTTTTTTTGGTGTGACCCAATAAACAGCAAGCAATGCATGCTGGGACCATTGTAATTTGGCTTTGGAGGCCCATTGCTATCTCAGCTCTACAAGTAGTCAATTAAAATTTTCTGAGCTTGACTAATCATTGTCAGGGAGCCACTGAAGCTTTGTCTCAAAAAAGCAATTCTTCTCCCTTTGGTTGGTGTGTTTGTTTATTTTTAGCAGACCATTAATGAAGCTAAGGAGTAAATACTTGAAAAATCAAATATGATATCAAAGAAATTGCATTTATTTCCATCACCCATTTCTATTTAGTTATTACCAGCTAGACCCTGAGGTCTTCATTTCAAATGAATTTGTCTGAAATTAAACAGGGGAATAATTCTGGCTCAGCAGGCAGATGCATGTGAGAATGGATATTGAAATAGGGCTTTAGGCTTAAGCTGCATCTGAGTGATGGGAGAATATTAGTCATAGTCTCTCTTCTTAACTGGTTTTATGCCACCTTTCTTCCTTTTCTTGCTTCTTTCTGAGAATCTTTGCTTCCGTAAACTTTGCCCCTATTGGATAGTGATTTCTCCAAGTCACATGGAAGATTCTTGGGGATAGGACTCATCTCTCATTATATTCAACCTAGCTATAACAAATCAAAGGAAACACCATATAAATACCTTACGCCACCAGGCTTGAAATTTTGGGTTTAGACAACTTAGAACTACACTGCCTTCGGTCTGACTTAAACGTAGTACATAAAATTATCTGCTACAACGTTCTACCTGTCACTGACTACTTCAGCTTCAACCACAACAATACACAAGCACACAATAGATAAAAACTCAAGGTAAACTGCTTCAAACTTGATTGCAGAAAATACAACTTCAGCAACAGAGTGGTCAATGCCTGGAATGCACTACCTGACTCTGTGGTTTCTTCCCCAAACCCCCAAAACTTTAACCTTAGACTGTCTACTGTTGACCTCACCCCATTCCTAAGAGGTCTGTAAGGGGCGTGCATAAGAGCACCAATGTGCCTACCGTCCCTGTCCTAATGTCCCCATTTATTCATATCCATTTCATGTATTCATAATCATGTTTATACTCATATCTGTAATCTTATATATGCTTGATAAATAAATAAATAAATAAACAAACAAACAAACAAACAAACAAACAAACAAACAAAATAAAATAAAATAAATTAGAGGTACTTGGTGGCCGCTTATAGTGCAACCATCTTTATTCAGTATAGACAAAGCTTCATGCTGCTCTTAGAGGGAGGTTTTCAAATGGGTGACCAGATATATTCTGTTCAGTGTATATTTACAAACTATATATCTCCATATATAATTAAAAGACAGCCTTACATCAGAAAAGCCCAGGACAAAATATAGGATCTTTAGGCTTATCACAACAATATTTCAGTTTCATGATTGAACAAATAGAAAGAATTAAGAGTCAACATCAGAATAGTTATTTTATTGCTTAATGTAGATATCTGTTTGCAACTCTGATGAGGCAAATGGCTAGATGCCCATGTTATGCTAAACCATGAAAATTCCAACCCGGTAGCATGTACTGCAAACACATTTATCCATTTTCTAACTTTATTTCTTTAATCTTTGTTTATTTTCTCCAATGATAATGTTTCAATAAGAAATTTTCAAAATCCACTTAAATTATTCAATGCTGACATCAGCTACACCTGACTGATCCATGAAGGTCCTTCTAAGGGTGGTGCCCCTGTTTCATGGGGTGAGTGAGGTTGAAGCCAGAAAGTATTGCTTTTCCATCATGGCATGAATATTGTGGGACAATTTCCCATCCCACCCAAAAAAATAGACTGGCTCTTTCAATAACAGCCTTCTTGAAGTTGAACTTTTCCAGAACTCCTGTCTGGAATTTTATTCTCCATTAGTAATTATATTGCAATTTTTATTTTGAGACTAGATTTTTTACAACCCTGCATTATGTTATGATATTATTTGGCTGTAGGTTATATTTAATCAGAGATGTTTATTGTATTCTGTGTTACTTATAAGTCATCATGACTTTGGTAAGATTAGGCAGCATACAAATAATGATAATAATAATTTTTGAATTGCTATCAAATCAGTATTTGCAAACAATCTTATCTTAAAAGAAGATGAAGTAGGATGCTCTTTTTTTTCAGATAATGCAATATGAATACAACACATAGTCAATGTGTTTAACAGGTAAAGCCATAGGATTGTTTTATAATACTTTTGCCTATGTATTAGTGAAAAAGTGTGGGAGACTTAAATGGACCAGTCCAACATGATGGAAGTCAGCTTTCTGTTTTATTAAACACACATACACACACATGAACACACAAATATATGGACACAAAAATACAAGGACTTTTTTTATTTATTTTGACTTGAATTATTCTGATCTGCCTTTCTGTCTGCTGCTTATGGATTGCATATAGCACACTAATTCAAATTAATCCAGTGTTATTGTTCTTTATTAAAGTAATGTATTGTTGCAGCATGAGGGAATATTTTGATTATGGAGTAATGGAGAGAATTCACATATTTTGTTTCACAAAATCAGAGAAATAATTAGAGTGTGGATATCACTGCCCTCTACTGTAAGAAAACACGGACCTGCTCATGGCAACTCACAATCCAGTCATAAGCAGATACATATATTTTAAGCAAAGGAAAAAAAAACTATCTATACCAATTTTTCTTGTAAGAGGAATTGTGTCATACATGCTATCATGTCTCCTGCCTTAGTTTCAGACAATATGTTTACCTTCTTAGAAACATGAAAGCTAGGTCAGAATCTTCTGTACTTTCTGAAGCTATGCTTATGTTCCTGTTTAATAAATATGTACTAAATCCTTTAAGTGCTATTCCAAAGAAGGGGTTAAAGCAAAAACAGAATATAATATAATATAATATAATATAATATAATATAATATAATATAATATAATATAATATAATATAATATAATATAATATAATATAATATAATTAATATATAGTATAAATTATATCTTGTAAATGATATTAATAGATTCCCTTACACAAGGATCATCAAACTGTTTAGACACTATAATGAGATCTTGTACCATGGTGACAACCCTTTCCCTTAAATGATCAAACCATCAGAGGAATAATTAAATCTTGTGACATTTCAGAATTTGGACTTGATCCAGAGATCATATACAATGCAATCTTGCCCTTGTGGGAAGCTGGATGGGAATCCTCACCCCTCGTCACCATCTGTCCATTGCTTCCTGCAAAAGAAGATGTCATTCCAGTGCCCCATATGTCCTATTACACACATCTAAGCATGCGGTGTTTCATTTATTTCGTACATTACCGCATTAAGAAAGATACATGCTATATAAATAGACCAGACAATTATACATCTTCCCTGATTAGAGAGTCCATGGAGCGACTTCCATGAACACTTTGCTTGACCTTCCTCCTAAAAGGGAAAGATAGCCCTCATTTTTTCTGGAAGATAAAAGTAGGAGGGTTGATTGAAGTGAAGAGGAGGGAGCAGGGAGTTGAGAAGAAGAAGAAGATCTGCTTAAAATCCTGGAAGGTTGGATGGGCCAGCTTTGCAGTTTGATTTTGATAGATATGACGGATTTCTTGTTCCCTGCAGTACAATGAGTGTTTGTGTGGTGCTACTAGCACTAGTCAGGAATTCAACCCAAGAAAATTAGAATTGCATGAAAATCACATCTGAATCATTTTGTGTTCTTAATGACATTGGATCTCACCTCTATTCATTAGAGAGGGAGGGGAGAAATTGGTCCCAACCACTTTATTCTTAACACATAGTATATTCTTTATATACTCTCTGTGTGTATATACACACACATACACACATACATGCATCTTGTAGACTTAATTCATCTATCATTGTGGAAAATGTTTTTGGCAATGTTTTTCTTATCTTCCTATTTAATTTTGTAGGTTTATAGTCCAACTCATTGTCTGTCTGTCTGTGTGTGTGTGTGTGTGTGTGTGTGTGTGTGTGTGTGAATACATACACATTATTAATTTGAAGCAAATGAACAACATGAGAAAATTGTAGCCCAATACGCACAATAGAGAGATTTTTCCTGCCCTCGTCAACATAATTAGATCTACAATTCATTCCTCACTAGCAATATTTTTCTTAGGTTCTTAGTTTGCTTTGAGTGTAAAGGTACTCAAGATTCTCTTTGAGTTTTGGAGGTGAGGATTTTACCTAACACAATCCCAGTTTCTCTGAAAATATTGAGCAGTTTTTGTGTGATAAAACTGAGCTTCAGACACTTTGTCTGAAAAGTATTTGAGAAAATTGGGCTGAGCTTTAATTATTTCCCTGCCACTCCTTAGTTCATCAAGTTCATAGCTAGATAGATTTGTTGCTATGTGTCATTGTTATTAGCTGTGGACTACAGTCATTCGCCTTGCTTGTTAGTAAGATGCTACTAAAAGACAAGTTCCTGATATAACTTCCCTTGACATTTAACCTACACTCAGCTGTTGTTATGCCTATGGTGTTAAAATGAAGTGTTGTCATTTTGAGTATTAAAATGGTTTTCATTGTAATGTACTAAAGGAAAAGTATAAACAAGTGGTGCTGTATGAGAAAACTTCATGTTTATAAAAGCCCCATGACCAGTCTCTTCCGCAATGGATATTTGCCAGTTCACAAAGCAAAGGGGAGATAATCTTCTGGGTGCAGGTGCAGTTTTGTGGTTTTGCCAGCAAAAATATCACATGATTTCTAAAGGTAGACTGGTGGTGTTTTAATCCTGTTGTAACATGCCATTTCTTTTCAAAACATATTCACTTTGGAGATATTATTGTTGCTTAAATTCAAAAGTGAAGCTGAGCAAGGAGAAGACAGATGAGCAAGGAGCATTATAACTATACTTAAAACTACTATAGAAATAATTACCCTTAATTTTATTATCTGGTGTGTCAGCCCCACTAGGTAGACCAGACCAGGAAATTAATTACACAGTATGACTAAAACAAAGGAAAAACCTTCAGTCTCTCTTGAAATATTTACAAAATGGTGGTCAGATGAGGAAACCAATACCACAGGAGGGACAAAACTACTTTTATTGAGAATGGCTACAATAACAGAAACTTGCCGGTCTGATTGTGCTGAACCTCCTCCCCCTTCCTTATAATCCAGTGAATCAGGGGAGTGGCTGCCTGACCTGCTTTTGAATGTTATCTCATTACTCTGGACTTTTAAAATGTTTGTGTTCCTTTTGCTCAAGTAACATTTCTTGCACATTTCCATCAAGGCTATAGTCCTTATTCTCTACAAGTGCGAGGGGGCAGGAGAAGGAGACATAAGCAACTATATATCTCCCTAAAGAGACCAATGTATAATAGATTGACAATAGATCGGCAAAGGATGTTCACTAGTGCAAGTTCTTCTTATAAATGTATAGGGACTGCATCCCTTATGACACAGGATGAGCATACAATGCGCTTGGATGTCAGGGAAATAGCCATCACCCAAAACAACACCCATCAATTCCCCAACTGAAGTAAAAGAATAAATATTATTTTATTTATTAAAAATGACTAGCAAATAATGAGATTGCTGAATCTTATCTTCTTACTTTCCCCCCGCGCACACACACACACACACACACACACCTAAGCGTACATAAAGGCACGAAATACTAAAACAGCTATTAACCTATCTTGCGTTTGTAAGTCTGGACAGTCAATGAAAAGTCAACTCGGTGTGAATATGATAGAAAAAATAATGCTGT
This sequence comes from Pantherophis guttatus, assembly GCF_059756535.1. NCBI lineage: Eukaryota > Metazoa > Chordata > Lepidosauria > Squamata > Colubridae > Pantherophis > Pantherophis guttatus. Next base: position 127,009,086 of record NC_142065.1, read on the forward strand.
GTTGAAACTTTACCTAACTTCTTTTTTAACCACCATTGTCCAATGTGGTGGAAAAAACTGCTTCCTGGAAGAAGAAGAAATATCATTTTGGCAAATACATAAAAGTGTCCAAAATCTGACTCGTGCTCTAAATCAGATGGAATAAACTGCTGAGATGGGTTGCATAGTCAGCTCATTAAACTATTCACACACATATTCTGACAGACTTCTAGGCAAAAGTTTATACAAGCCCTGCTACTGTTATTAATAAAACAATCATTCTGAGAGGCTGCCAGAATTCCAGCAGAATTCCTGGTCTTCAAAAGTATTTTTTGCTAAAACAGTAAAACTTGTACATAAAACATGTATAAAAACCATAAACTTCCCAGCCTCCATTAATTGTCAATCTGTGGCCAAAAAAAGAAAACAGGTCTAACCTGTGGCATTAAAAGGATTTGTACATTGTAGTATAGAAGCAAGTACTGTGTTTGCGGACAGAGCTATAGATTTGAATTCTTAAAATAAACTGTAGGTTAAAGAATCTTAACCTAAGCATTTGGTGCTCCTCCCCATTATCACCATTATATGAAATAGGATCCCTATGTAACTTTTCTGATACTTGTGCAAAAATGACTACAGGTAGTTATAGCCCTCAATTTACAACAGTTCATTTAGTGACTGTCCAATGTTACAATGGCACAGAAAAAAGTGACTTATGACCGTTTTTCATGCAGTATCCCCTTGGTCACGTGACCAAAATTCGGACGCTTTGCAATAGATTCATATTTATGATGGTTGCAGCATCCTAGAATCATGTGATCAGCTTTTGCAACCTTCTGAGTCAATAGGGAAACCAGAGTCACTTAACAACTGTGTTATTAATACAACAACTGCAGTGATTCATTTAACAACTGTGGCAAGAAAGGCCGTAAAATGGGACAAAACTCACTTAACAGATATTTCACTTAGCAACATAAATTTTGGATTCAGTTTTGGTCGTAAGTCGAGGACTACTTGTATTTCTTAAAGGGCAAGTAAAATATATTTTCTAGGTGCCACAAAACAAGGATGTTTAAAATGAAGTGATTTATACTGATCTGTACATCATCTCTAGTTAATATCATTCACCAGATGGGCCATGTAAACAGAATTGACCCCGAAATTTTCCTGCAAGCAAAATCTCAGGAATTTCTGTGGGCAACAAATACAATTGTTCTGAAGGCTGAATTTCCTCCTGATGCTTCCATCTAATTCTGTCCCAAGCTTTTACCAGTGGTAGAACTGAAAGGGAATTCCTTCACAATGCTTAGGAGAAGTCTAAAGATCTGCAGAATGTGAAACTACTTGGATGGGTAGTCAGTGGTTATATGACACTAGACATAATAAATATAATTCTTTCTCTCATCTCTGCCAGAAACAAAATCCATGCCCTTGTAGGAGAAACTGTGAATGTTTAAATTTTACTTTTCAAAAAATAACAACAAGACTAAAACTGCCAAGGGTCAGTTAAAAATTGCTCCACAGGCTGCCTGTGTGATAAAGGGTGCCAGCTGGCTCTCCTTAATCTCCTTGAAGTTTGGAGCCCCCCAAATTCCATCTAGTGACTTGGAGTCAATCTAGCCCGCACTGTATTACTTTTTCTCCTCGAAGGCATTCTTCACATGTTGTTCCTGAAAACCTGCTGTGGCTCTTATTGTACAGTCTCTAATCTGTCTCTCCTTGTAACCTCCTCTGTATGTCATAGTGTTTTGTGTATATAATTACATAGTTCTAAAGTAAGACAAATTGAAATGTCTATTATGGAAACATCCAGTTGTAACTCTCCTAAACAATAAGCTATGTGTAGGAAGCTGTACAGAAAGAACACGTTTAATAACCTAGAGGCTGGGTGCAGTTTCATGATGCTTCAAAGCAGTTCCTATTTTAAATCTTAGTACCGCTTGAAGCTAACAACTGACTTTATTACTGTTCCAAATAAAAACAAAACAGTGAAAAGAGGCTCTGTTTTTAATAGGCTTTTCTGAAAGACTGCCAGCATTTATAGAACGAATATATTATAGAAATTGTGCCATCTGTTGTATAACAAGTACGTATTGGCAGAAGACATTTCTGCAAGAGAAAAAAAAATGCAAGGGTTAATAGGGAAGTTACCTCAGTTGGAGCTTGCCTGACATTGATATCCAACTTTCAACCCAGCCTAAATCAACCCAGCAACTTATGAGCTGGCTATCATTGGATGATTATGTCAGCAGTTGTCCACAGCTAATAATCACAGAAGGGACACGGTGGCTCAGTGGCTAAAATGCTGAGCTTGTCGATCAGAAGGTCTGCAGTTCGAATCCGTAGCGCCACATAACGGAGTCAGCTCCCGTTACTTGTCCCAGCTTCTGCCAACCTAGCAGTTCGAAAGCACGTAAAAAATGCAAGTAGAAGAATAGGGACCACTTTGGTGGAAAGGTAACAGTGTTCAGTGCACCTTCGGCATTTAGTCATGCCAGCCACATGACCACGGAGACTTCTTTGGACATGCTGGCTCCTCAGTTTAGAAACGGAGATGAGCACAACCCCTAGAGCCGGAAATGACTAGCATGCATGTGCAGGGGAACTTTTACCTTTACCTTAATAATCATAGACTGCCGAGTGGATCCCACTTTGAAGTCTCTCACTGATCCACTGTTTCTGTCCATCATGTCTGCTACTTCTTCACTCACTATTTTCAGTCTCTGGCTTCTCTTTAAGAAGAAAAGAAGAGAGTCATTGGGACTTGCCTTCTCCACAATATGTTTGGCTTTGTGCTCAAGTGCCAAGAAGACAGCAAATGCTGATAATTAAGGATGAGGGGATGGTAGGGAAAAGGATTCTCCTTCCGTGCTTATAGGGCAGCAGCAAATACAATCAACTCCCAGCCTCTCAGCAAGTGGTTTACGGCATACTGTATAAATTAGTCCTTAAGGTTCCCACTTCTCTAGCTAAAGTCACCCAATAATGATGAATGTCTTAAGTACACTGTAAATAAAATCTAGTGTCTCTAGAGTCTGAGTGATGAAGTAGCAGTGGCATTGTTGAGCAGGTTACTGTTGGGTGACCTGTTGTACATGCCTGTAGCTGTTAGTTCCGACAGCTGCTGCTACAGTACCTCAAATAGCCTGAATACATAGTTACTGGCTGGCAAGGCTATGTCAACTGAACCTAAGTGATGCTAACATTTGAAGAAACATAATGTGTCACCTGTCATTGCAGAGGCCTCTTGGTGTTGCTCAAGGTCTTGATGCTTAATAAAAAGGATTCTTCATCCAGATATCACACTTTGAGGTCTGCTTTAAATGTTCCATACATATACATAGACATTCACCCTATCAACAGTGATGGGGAAAGAAGAGCCTCGCTTCACAATTGTTTGGAAAGGAAAATGGACAAGTGATAAAGCATATGCTAATTTGACACTGTGTGCCTTTTTTAGGGACAAAAATTTTTAAAATGATGGTGTCACTGAAGAATAATGGCTGGCTCCAAAATGAAGGTTCATTTGTGACACTGAGGTGATTAGAATGTTAACTTAGATTTTATTTACATTATTTGCCTATTGCTCTCATTGTTCACATAGCAACAGACATCTGGGTATTGTACTTAATACCTGGCCTGGCTATTTCTTTTTTTTTTCTTAAATATTTAAAACTTTCCTGTGTGTGAACCGATGAAAGTATGACTTGAAGCATCCTATCTTAGTGCTATTTCTTGGCTTTCCATTTTCCAACACTTCTTGTTTGACCTCTTCTTTATGCAAAGAATATGTTCTACCACGAAGCAGTGACCTTCCACCAAATATTATAGGTGAACTTTCTTGAGCATCTTCAACCAAAGTTTCTGTTCCTTTTCCACTCCACAATAACAGAAGAGGTGGAATGTTATTGTTTAGAAGATGTGCGTTATAGGGAAAGATCAAGCAGCACTGCCCCCCCAGATGTTTATGGGGTTGGTAATGTTCCTCAAGCCTACTGGATTCTTTGTTAAATTGTTACTCTTTGTCTTAATGGACCCAAGAAGCTTTCTCGCCATCATTCCTTGCCTACATTCTCCCATGCTTTTCTTGCCTATATTCCATAGACCAGACTGAGATATTTAAAATTTAGCTATTGCATTAGCAAACAATCGAAAAATTGAGATTTGGCCATGTGCATCCAAGTAGGAGGTAGAATCTCATCTATGGGGGGCTCACTGATTCCCAAAGTATATCCATATAGATTTATTATGTGTTATATTCAGACTGTTTTTGGAATGTTTAGTTTCAGGACAGACTGCCACAAGAGATAGTTACATATATTTGCCAGCAGCTCATTTTCCCAGCAAGTGTCATAAATTAAAAGACCATTGGATTGATAGATAACTGTAGTTTAGAGCAATGTTTCCTGCCTGCTGAATGTACAGCTGCTGCTAGAGTAAATGCAGAGGTCACCCTGGTTTCTTCCCTGTGGCTTTTCCAGGTGTTGCAGCCTCTGTAGCATCTGGAAAAAGACAGCACTTTTCCTCAAGTTACCAACAGTTCTATAAGTTATAGGAGCAGAAAATTCCTGTTAAATCTTATTCCCCTGTAACAAAAAAAATGCAAAGAAAAAAATCATAGCCTCAAAGGATCCTCTAGAGTAAAATTAAAAAAGAAGCCAAAAATTGGTGCTAAAAATATATTTCTCAACCAGGCAATGTTTAGAATGCAACATGTTGCTCTTAGTTTTAATGGGTCTTTGCTGATTGTTGCCACATACAACTGAAAATGTGTTTGGTTTGATGCAAAGGGACTCAAAAATGTGTAGGCAAGTCTGGATTTAGGCTATGGTTGCATAGCCATTGACCCAGGCACCAAAACAGTGAATATCAACACTTTAGCTCCTTCTGTATCCTTCTGTATAAAAATGGAAATCTTTGCCTCAACAAGAATGGCACCATCAGTCAGTATGACCTACGGCAATGTAGCTTTTAATCTACTCTATGCATAGGTGCTAGATATTATTTTACCAGCTGGAGACCAATATCAGAATATTTAAAGATGGTCACTCCCAAAGAAAACTGTTCCAAACCTAACTGATGAAAGTAGATTGCTTGAGCAGGTGGCTATTGATCAGCTTCTGTTAAAATTGTACGAAACTAATTTGCTCTGACTATTTCAATAGATCTCATACCTTTTTGGGGGTGGTTGGGGGGGAGACAGAAACTGCCTTGGTTGATCCATGGGATTACTTGCTTTGAATAAGAGGTAGAAGAATTGCAAGCCTTTTTCTTTTTCTTGAACCCCTGAATGGTTTACAGACCTATCAATATTTTCTATGCTCTCTAATTTATGTTGGGAACTTATCAGTAGTGTTAATCAGTGATGTCATCAAAGTGAACCCTCAGATCCGGTTATCATGTGGTCACAAACTTTACCAAACTTTACCATGTTATCTAATCCCATCAGTAAAGGTTGCTCGGTAGCCCTAAATTTAAGATAACCCTCCACTTAATTGCATTGACCTTTGGTAACCTTAGGCCGTGACTGTATTGAAAAACTATATTTTGAACCAAACTCTATTTTGACTCCTTTGGAAAGAACGAAAGCCATAATAACAAGGTTTTATTTTTGCTGAGATTTTAAAAGCAGCACCTTAAATGCAGAGTGTAAAGTTTTTTACATTCCATCCTTTCTGAAAGTTAAAAATACATATTTATTCAAAGTTTAACTGGAACAACAAATGTATACAAACAGCACCTTACAGGAAGAATAAAGGAACTTTTTAAAAAAGTTTTCCAAAATATATACATAAGGTCACACTTTATAATCTCACATGGAAAATTCCGACCCAATTATAACTGTAATTTGAAGACTATCTTCTTTCACAATTATCAAGTTTGTGCTCAGAAAGCCCCAAAATGAAAAGATACTCTTTGTGAAACAGGAAAGCAATGCTGAAGGTTTAGGTCTTATATTGAACATTGTTAATTGTGACAAAATCAACTTTCAGAGTCTTGCGTACTGCTTGCTTGAGAAGAAGGGTGAGAAAAAGATAGTGGAGGTGTTAGAAACAGTGGACAGTAGAAACATAGATATTTTGAAAATCTCTAAAAGTGTCATACAGCAAAAGGGCACTACACTGTCAGGCTATGTTAAAGTTATTAAACATGATGTGAACAATTGTAGAGTTTGTACATCCTTTCTCTTGCATTATAAATGGGCTGTCCAATTCTTGAAAATCATTTTTTTATTAAATAAAGTTGGGCTAAAATAGTAGAAAGCTATATTATGCAATACTAATAAAGATCTGGTAAAGGCAATGAGAATTACATTAAAAGAAAATCTTCATATGAAACCATCACAATTCTGAACTTTATAGAGTAATGAATGAAAAACCTGAGTGATAGCTTCTACTACTGGTTGTGGCCTGGAAAATATGGTAACAAGTGCTATTATAGCACTGAAAGAACATTGACAAAAAGGCCCCATATTAGTAGGTATTTCTAGCTGTAATATATCTCTAGAGTTTAATTTTCAGTTGAGCCTCTCTAGGACAACTGCCTTAGTTTCACTGTGAGTGACAAAGTGATGAATATGGTAACGTTCTAAAAATGTCTTCAGAGGGTTATTTAAGAATTCCTTACATGCATCTGTTTGCAATTTGTAAAGTGTTTTCTCTGGAAGATATTCTGAAAGCTGGCAGCTACATCTCTCTCCAATTTGTCAGATCAAGGAATGGCCCTGGCATATTTAGATGGTACATCTATCACAGATTATTGGTTTCGAGCAGTTTTGTTTAAAATGTTGGAAACATCTATGAAATCAGCTGGCCATTGCTGATCTAGACCAAACACTACCATATTATTTCTATGGAAATTGATCTTTGTGAGTTTATGAAAGGTGCACGCCTCTTACCCTAAAAGAAAAGGTTTGACCCGTTTCCTGGTGTGTTTTTTTATTATGTTTTCTACTACCTTAATATAAGGAATGCATATCCCCATAACTCGCTACATGATCAGGCATGTGTTAAATATTATTTTGTACTCCAACATATTGAAGGACTGTGGGGAAATGTTCACAAGTTGAGTTAAAATGTATTGTTATTGGTAATATGAGAGCCGATTTGTGAAATGGTTCAGGCTAGAAATCAGGACACTTTGAGTTCTAGTCCCACTTTAGGCGAAAACCAGCTGAATAATCTTGGACCAGTCTCTTTCTCTCAGCCCTAGGAAGGAGGCAATGAGAAAGTATTTCTACAAAACCTTGTCAAGAAAGGGACTTGTCCAGACAGTCCTTGAGAATGGGACACAATTGAATTGAGGGGGGAGAGAGAGTTGGTAATATATAGAGAGAGAGTTCAGAGAGACTTTAATGTGAAGATTTTTATTTAAAAACTCAACAAATATAAGACTGAATTAAAACTTTATTTCAAAAGCAGTCAAAATAGGGTTGGCTTCAAATTACAAGTTTACAATATAAACAAGCCCTAGGATTTCAAGAGACCAAAACAATCAAGTGGAGGATTGTGTTAATGATGAATATTGGGATTGGAAAACAGCCTTTTCTGATAGGGTTAGATAACGCAATATATCTGACATATTCAGAAGGATTTGTTAACTAGTGACATCTCTACTACATTGATTTTGATTGTTTACCATGATGATGTCACAAATTAAAACTGCATATAAACTGTCATTAGAAGTTGATATAGAGTATGCTTCAACCAAGAATAGGCCAAAAAAAACTCTTTATGATTGAGAAAATGCAGAACTATATTGACAGATATATTGACAGACATATATTTTGCAAATGACTAAAGAGCCCTCATCATGCCATATGGAATCTTAAAAGAAATAACATTATTTAAAGTGAAACCGAAGAACGGATAAGCTAGAAGAGGTTCAGAAATTTGTTTGGAAATGAGAAGAATAGAATTGAGAAAAATCCTGTGACTTTTAGTATCCAAGAAAAGGAAGTCAAAAATGCTATGAGAATATTGAAAATTGTTAAGACTACAGATCTAGGAACGCACATGTTAAAATACGGATATGGTTTGCTTATATAGTAGTTGAGTGATTTGTTTAATGTGTGTGTGAAATCTACATTTGTGCTTAATGTACATGTCACTTAATGTTTCTTGATTTAGAGAAAGCATATGATAAAGTGATTAGGCATGTATTATGTACTGTTTTGCACAAATATAGAGTTGAAGTTTGATTGCTGAATGCAGCAGGAGTGATAGATGGTGGAATTAAAGCAAATGTGAGAATAAATGACATGCTTAACCAATGGTTCAATGAAGAACAGAAAGTAAGATAAAATCTGATGTCACCTTGGTTATTTAACATATTTTTGGATAAAGTATAAGGAATGTTTACGGGGATATTAAAAGGTTTTAGGGTGGAAACATGACATTAAATGGATTATATGATGCAATGAATATAGCTGTGAAAATAAATTTATCAAAGGCCAATGTAATGGTGATTAAAATGGACAACTGCTAATTAGACATACATGGCAAAATGCCAAAACATTTTTGTAGCTTGGTAGAATGTTGACTAAAAAGGAGAAAGAGTGGAAATTTTTTAAAACAAGGAAATACTAATAGAAAGATAATGAGTAGTATGTGGTCCATCACAAAGAATGAATGAAATGAAGATAGCTGTGCATAAGATTATGGTTCTGTTCACTTCATTATATGAAAATGAGAGTTTGATATATCTGGAAACATAAAAGCAAGTTGAATACAGTGGGAATGAGGTATTTAAAATGTGTACATGGTAAAACAAAGGGAGGGGTTCAAGAATGAATGGCTGCTGAGATTGTTTAGGCAGAATCAATAAGGATCAAATCACAAAATATTTATTCATCTATCAAATTTTGATACTATTGAATCACTAAAATACAATAACATTTTATACACGAAGTAAGAATGATACAAAACAGTTCAGCACAGGAACACATTTAAAAGATATTTGCTAATAATAACTATATAAAATTCAAGTAGAAATTATAAACAATCTGTAACGGCCTTGAACAAGACTGCGGTGTTTAAAGGTCATCACACTCCTAGAGGGAGGGTGAGAAAATTGCCAAAAGTGAGAAACAATGCTTTCTGCCCATCCCTCCTCTTGCTAAAGTGGGTCACTTGAGTAGCATCTTTGGATAGTTCAAATTCTTTTTTCTATCCAGACAATAGTCTGTAGGCAAGATATCAATAGCAGCTGGGGCCAATGTGGCAATATAGAGCATAATAAATGTTATGTTGCCTAGAAAAACCTGCCATGTGGAAGGCAGGGAGGGCAGCCAAGACATGGTTAAATAGAGTTGATGAGATCTTTCAAAAAAAAATTGAGAAAAGGTCAAAAGATAATATATAAACTATGCATGGATGTGGAAAAAGCAAGATTAGTTTGCAACGTACAAAAGTATAGAGAGGTATATAGGATGACTCTGATTCCAATTAGATCTAGCTATATTTCATCCATTCACTTCATTTCATTTCTAAATCTCAGCTGACACCTGAATCTGTGTAAAGGAATCCATTTGTAATACAAATTCCAGGAAGAAAGCAGGATTTTGGTGGTTCGTTCTTCTTGTCCTAATGCAGAAGACTGAAACTTTCCCAAACATGCAATATATTTTTTCTCATACAATTTTTCAACGATACTGTACTTCTCTCACAATACAAAATAGTTCAGGAAATGATCGGTCTTGTGAATGTTAAGTCCTGCGAATTGCCAACCTGGAATTTCCTGGAATGTATTTCTCAGGTGCAGTGACTGCTACCAAACCATGACTGTCTCCATCTAATTGGGGCAACTTCAAGAAATGAAATATGTCCAATGCTAGCATAAAGCAAGCCTAGCCAATTTCTGTAATATCAAAGGCTATTCTTCTTACAAACCAGAGTGGTATAAGCTGGAAGAATAAGGCGTACTCCAGTCTTTTCAAAATGTGGTCATTATGGTATTAAAATGGAAGTCATTTAGGAGGAATTGCTTTGCCATTAATGATACCCTATGAGTATTCATGGATCATAGCAGTATAAGATCCCCAAAGAGATATAGGGCAGGATGGTCTCTAATTCTTTGCAAATATGAAAATGGCTGGTTTTTTTCTCCAAATAAAACTCTGAGCAATCAACTTGCCATAGTCTTGATTAAAATTAGGTAAAGGTTATTGAGAATGGCTTCCTCTTCAGTTAATCACTCTTGTTTGCAAAAATTATTGCAGAAGATCACAGTTATTTTTTATTCTCAGCTATCATTTAATGTTATTTTACTTATAAAATTTAGAAATTGCCCATCTCAATCACCTGGTGAGTCTTTACATATATGATGATATTTAAATATTTAATAAATTTTATATTTATTTATTTATTTATTTAAATACAAATGTATTTACATTTTTACATTTAGATACATTAAGTATATTTAATTTCTTTCCTTTTCATTGTGAAGAGGATAAAAAATGCTGTATACAGAACTATCCCCAGCAGAGGGAGTGGCTCTTCTGCTACAGGGTATTAGATGTAACTTTAAAAAGATTAGCAAAGGGAAATTCCTAGATTTCTTTTACAGTTAAGAACAACAATTAAAGTATCTTCCCTTGACAAATATTCCAACAAATCATGTTTGCCTTTGCCAGGATCAGCACCTGAAAGCAGTACATATGTGTAGTGTAGCTTCAAGGAATAGTAATTAACATTAGCCACAAACGGACTGAAACAAAAAAAAATTGTTGTAAGAAGGAAAATGTTTATTAAAAGTAGGTATCTTTTCATGCAAAAAAAATATTATTTTTCCCTTGCTTTAGGAAAAGCAAGCTATTTGTCTGCATTTTAAAAAATATATTTTCCCATTCATGGATGTTTTAGACAATGACTTCAAAGAACCATAAGTCTGTATAAAGTTAAGTATGATGGGCAACTTGAAGTTGGTGTGGCTTGACCTGCCTCCAAAATCTTCTTGCTTAGGTTTCTGCACAACCAATAAGCACAGATGGCATGCTGGGACTGCATTTTAGTCACTTAGTTCATGGCCCTTTAAAACCCTTTTAAATTTTTAGATGGCTATAGCATCCAGGGCTCCTTCTTAAGCAATAGGACTTGACATATCATTAAGCAGAGTGAGGTAATAAGCATTGAGTACCATCAATAGATGACTAAGAGGAGCAATTGTATTGCTGAATTACTTATCACAATACTCAAATAATATTTTTGATTGCGGTGACGATTGAATATAAACCTTACTAATTCATATTCAGTAGTTTATTCATTCTGTTGTAGTGGCTCACAGCATCCTCATCCCTATAACATTCTTGTAGCCCCAAGGTTTATCTCTGCTTTATTTAATAATTCAGTGCTGCAAGACTGTGCACATTTACTTTTGTAACTGGCTTAGTTATGAATACAGGACAAGATTGTGTTTGTATACACTTTTAAGCTTCCCATAATAAAGCTGAATATGAATGTGAGAAATACATGGCTGAACTGATCAACGGGCTATTTGTTTTATTACGACTAAATCCACTTAGCATCTGAAACCACAATTTTAAAATATCCAGCAAGAACATAGACAACATTCCATTAGCAATTATGATGTATCTGATTCATCCACAGCAACATCTGATAAAATCAGTGCATGGAAAACCAGTCCATATCTTTTAAACTGGAGCACACAAGTAATTACTGAAGAGTTAGGAATTACTACTGACACTTCCACAAGTAGACATGCAGGATTTAAAGAGCATGTGCTGTTTGCATTCATATATGTTCATTAGTCATAGTCTATTACAGTAATTTTAATGAATGTTTATCTTATTTTCTTTGTGTAATCCAATTACTTTTGTTTTCTTAACCATCATTAGAAATCTCTGTGTCTTCGGCAGCCTGCCAATCAGTTCCCCTTTCACTCTGTCCAATTGAATTTGTTATCATTATGGGTTCCCTCCCCCCTCCACTTCCTTACATTGTGGGGGCTTCAGTGAAAGAGGAGCTGGAACAGAAGTCCTTCAACAGCAGGAGTCTTTAAATGTAGATGGAACACCTGAGCAATTAGGTTCAATATTTTGGTCCCAGAAAGATGCTTCAGTGACTTTCTAAATTTGTACCATATTAGTGATTAGAACATCTGGCATGTTTCTTTACCAATAAAATTAATAACACAATTAAAAGGAAACCTTTAGGGGATGAGAAAAAGTAATCCGTTGGAAACAGTTCAAACATTGTTGTATTTTAAGAGTGCCGTTTGTAAGTATTTTACATAGCCAAATTGATAGGGCTGAGTACATCTTGGATGAGGTGCTTCATTTGGTTAGAAATCTGAGCAAAACTTATAGTGGCAATACGAAGCAGCACTTTACTTCTAATTAGTGGAATGGATGCCTTGCTTAGCTCAGAAAAAGGGGCTTTTGCACAGCAGCTTGTTTGTCAATGGTGATCGAGGCAGATCAACCACACCAAGACTCGCTGTCAAGATGGAGTAACTTGTCTTTGCAAGACTCGGGCTTGCAACCTGATCATGGATTTATCTGGTAATTCTTGACAGTTAAATTAACAATAATGGGCCAATGGCTGAATTAAACTTTGCAAACAGTATGGGTACACATCCAACAGCAAATGATATCACATATCTCTTTCCTCATTTGCAATATCTAATTCTATTTCTCTAGTCTGATGTTCCTAGATGGATTGAAGTTGTCATTACAGAATTTTCTGAAAGATAGTTGGCTGAGGAGGGTGGTTTAATCCAGCAATATTTCATGTGGATCTTATTACAGACAACCTTGGAATGAAGACAGACTGTATTCTTTCCTATCTATATCTTGGCTATGGACATTGTTTTGACTTGTGGTATTGCCTTTGCACGTCTTTTGTTAATTACTACAGATTAAAATTATCTCCCTCAGTGTTTCTGCTTCTTTGAAGTAAAATTAGATAACCCCACATCAAGATTGTTTCAGTTTGGACTTCCGGTTTGCAAGCTTCGGCGACGGCGGTGTTTTTTTAAAGACCGCCAGCCCCGCCGCCTGTAGAGCCGCCCCGCGAACGAGGAGCGGCTCGAAAACTCCGAAATCTTGAAGATTGTAGGAGCAGAGACAGCAGGGCACAGGTTGAGCCCCTGTAACCCCCCAGGGAATTGTTTCTGGGGGAGAAAACAGGCGCGGCTCCCTCCCAACCTGCGGAGACTCCGGGCGGCGTGGGACGATTCTGCCTTCAGCAGAACAAGCCGGCAGCAGCAAGCTTTTAAAGTGAAAGGAACTAACCCTAACAAACAGCAGAAATACCAACTTGAATCCAGAAACTTGAAAATTGCAAGTATTAGTGCTTTGTTGACTTTTTAATTCAAAAGAGAAAGCGAGTGAGTGAAAATGATTTGAAAAAATATGGCGCCCAGCATTTGAGTTAACGAGCTAGTGAAAGTGGATTTGTGAAGCCTTCCTGCTTTGCTATAAAGCTACAAAGCTGCTACAAAGTTGCTTTACCTAAAGAAAAAATTTCTTTTTCTAAAAATTTGACTTTGTTTTACTTCAGTTTTATTTGACTAAATCTGGGGGACTTTTTTAGAAGTCTTTGTGCAGGAGGGAAAGGAAAAGGAACTTCCCTCTTCAGAAAAACTAGCCTACGTGGCAGGATGGCCTCAAAGAAGCAGGAAGGGAAGGCAACAGGGGGGGGATCCCCCACACACAAACATGAAACGCAGCTTCCCCCTGCTCAACAGTTACAGACTCAGAAAAAAGAATTTGATGTGGGAAATTTAAAAGAATTTATTTCTAAAACTTTGGATGATAAATTTCAAAAATCTCAACAGGAGATAGATGATAAACTTCAAAAATCACATCAGGAGATAGATGATAAACTTCAAAAATCACATCAGGAGTTTATGCAGGAAATTAATGAAGTTAAAGATATGGTGAAACAGAATCAAAACAAGGTGACCAAAAAAATATCAGAAGTGGCATCTGGCCTGGCAGAATTTATTGGGAAAGTTGATTATAAAGTTGAAGAACTTAAATCAGAAGTTAATGTTAAGATGAAAGACAATGATTATAAAATTGCTGATGTTGATAATAAAATGTAAAGAGTTGAAAACGAGATTGTCATGATACAATTCAGGGCAATGGAGTTTGCTATACGGCTTCGAGGAATTCGAGAGGAGGAAAGACAGGATTTGAGACAAGTTTGTTCTGAGGCCCTGGCTAAGATTTTACAAGTCAATCCAGATGTGGTTTTTCACAAAATAGATAAAATTTACAGAGTGAACTCTTGGGTGGCCAGACAAAGACAATTACCTAGAGATGTGGTCATATACTTTACAGATAGAGAAATAAGAAACGATATCCTGCAAAAATCCTTTTACACTTCTGTACAAGTGGGGGGCTCACGAATTGGAATTTATAAAGAATTGCCTCCTAAAATGCTGAAAGCTAGAAAAGAATTTGGTTTTCTTGTTAAGGAATTGCAAAATTTACAGATACCTTTCCGGTGGGACGCACCAGTCGGCATAATTTTCAGATACAAGGGAGAAAGATACCGTTTGAATACCGTGGAGAAGGCACAGCACTTCTACACTACTATTCTTAAGGAAAGAACACCATCTCCACGTACATCTACAGTTTTGGAGATTAAAGAGAGTGAAGAGAAGCAACCTCAACGAGAACTGCAAGAACAGTCTAAGCAGGAATTAGAAGAAGTGCAAGGTGCAGAAGGAGGTTTTCTGGATGAGCCCTTGCTGGAATCTTCTCCAATCTTGGACCCGGTTCGGATGATTGAAGTTAAGGATCAACGTATAACTCGAGCTCAAGCTAAGTTACTTAAACAAAAGCAACAACAACAACAGGAAAGACAAGACAAGGAGGCAGATAAGAGTACTGCACAAGAGACTGGAGCTATGGGAGGAGCGAGATCGAAGCTTTCAGATGATCTTCAATTATTTTGCTCTTTGCTCCAGAAAGAGGCTAATGATGTTTAAGTGTTTATCCTGGAATGTTAATGGGTTGAATTCAGCACAGAAAAGGAAGAAATTATTTACATATTTGAAACAATTTAATAATGATATAATTTGTTTACAAGAAACGCATATCACAACTCAAGATCAAAAATATTTGATAAACTCCAAACTAGGAACACATTTTATATCTTCAACTTCGCAAAAAAAAGAATGGTGTGGTAATTTATGTAAATAAAAAGTTAACAGCTAAAGTTATAGAAACAGATGAAGATGGTAGGTTTGTAGCAATTGAATTGTCTACAGCAAATGGCCAAATTCTTCTGATTGGGATTTATGCTCCCAATCAACAACAGGACTATTTCTATAAGATGTTACATACTAAAATATTGCAATGGGATTACAGATCTATTTTAATTATGGGAGGCTGGAATGGAGTAATTGATTCTAAATTAGATAAAAAGAGTTTGGCAAAGTCTAGAATCAGATTACCACAGACCTTTTTTGACATGAAAGAAGATATGGAACTAAAAGATGTTTGGAGAATACATAATCCAAAAGAATTGGACTATACTTTTTTTTCTGACAGACACAGATCCTTCTCTAGGATTGACTTTATTTTGTTGACAGATGATTTACTTGTTAAGACAAAAAGAACAAAGATTTTTCCAAGAACTTTGACTGACCATAGCCCAGTATGGATAGAAATTGAGATGGATAAGGTTGAGAGACGTTCTTGGAGATTAAATGAGAATTTGTTTAGATATGAAAAAAATACAACAGAACTTAAAAAGCATTTGAAAGAATTCTTTGAAATAAATTTGAATAAAGGTACCCCAATTGAAATTGTGTGGGATGCAAGTAAAGCTTATATGAGAGGGGTACTTATCTACATGAACTCTAAACATAGACTGTTCCGACAAAAGAAAAGATCTGAATTGGAAATAGAAATAAAGAATAAAGAACAGTTACTTATTAAAAATCCAACAGATGAAAGAATACGTAGTGCTATAAAACTTTTGAAAGACCAATTTCAAATGCTTATGGCGGAACAAGTTGCAACAAATTTACAATATGCGAAGCATAACACATTTTGTAACGCTAATAAACCGGGCAGATGGTTGGCTTACACATTGAGGAAAAAACAAAGTATACGGACTATTGATAGTATTGATATTGGAGGGAAAGAAATTTTTCAACAAAAATTAATTAAAGAAGCTTTTGTGGACTATTATACTAAATTATATGCTAAAGAGGAGGTGCAGAATGGACTTATAGAAAAATATTTAAACGATAAAAGAGTTACAAAAATTACTGATCAACAAAAGGAAAGAATGAATTATCCTATAACAGAGGAGGAGATAATAGTAGCAATTAAACAGTTAAAAACAGCCAAAGCTCCTGGCACGGATGGCTTGACTGCAGTGTATTACAAAACTTTGCAAGCTGAAATGGTGGAACAACTTAGAGATTTATTTTGCAATATTCAGCAAGGGGGTAAAATACCCCCATCATGGACAACAGCTTACATATCTTTGATACCAAAAGAACAAATCGGTCCTAAAAAACCAGAGAACTATAGACCAATATCTCTTTTGAATACAGATTATAAAATTTTTGCGAAAGTACTAGCCAACAGGTTGATGCCAGTAATTCAAAAGGTGATTCATGATGATCAAGCGGGATTTATCGAGGGCAGATATATGAAGGATAATGTAAGGCAAGTAATAGATTTATTGGAATATCTTGAGAAGAATAAACAGATCCCTGCAGTGCTGGTCTTTTTGGATGCAGAGAAGGCCTTTGATAGAGTGGATTGGAATTTTCTATTAAAGACTTTGAAAAAGATGGACTTTGGGGATCAATTTATACAGGCGATTTCGGCAATTTACCAAGAGCAAAAGGCACAGATCATAATTAATGGAAGTCTGACAACAGAGTTTAAAATTGAAAAAGGAACAAGACAGGGATGTCCGTTGTCCCCACTTTTATTTATTTTAACACTAGAAGTCTTGCTAAATACAATACGGGACTCTAATATTTTGAAAGGTATAAAGATTAGGCAAGAGGATTACAGAATAAAGGCATTTGCAGATGATCTGGTTGTTACCCTATCACAACCAATGGAATCAATAATCTTGATGAAGGACATTATACAAGACTATGGTAAAGTTTCAGGTTTTAGATTGAATCCAAAAAAGACTAAAATGATAGCTAAAAACATGACACAAGATCGTAAACATGAGCTTGAAAGGAGGGCAGGTTTTGAGACTGTACCTAAGGTAAAATATCTAGGAGTTCAGGTTGCAGAATCAAATATGAAATTGTTTCAAAATAACTACGAGGTGTTGTGGCGAGAGGTGCAGAAAGATATGGAGACTTGGAAAAAACTGCAGCTGTCTCTACTTGGAAGAATAGCAGCAGTTAAGATGAATATTTTGCCAAGATTTCTTTTTTTGTTTCAAATGATTCCGGTGCTTAAAAGTGATAAACAATTGAAAGTTTGGCAATCTGGAGTGAATAAGTTCGTCTGGAACGAGAAGAAGCTGAGAGTGAAATTGAAAATTATGCAAGATGTTCCAGAAAGAGGAGGTCTTAAACTTCCAAACCTACAGCTATATTATGACGCAGCAGCTTTAACTTTAACAAGTGATTGGTTTGGAAGTAAAAAGGCTGGAATACTGAATGCAGAAAGTTTTGATCTTGAATTTGGATGGCATGCTTACTTATTTTATGATGACAAAGTTGATAAAGTATTTAAAAGTCATATACTTAGAGACTCTTTGATGAGAGTTTGGAAGAAGCATCGACTCAAATGGGATTATAAAATACCGCTATGGCTGGATCTTGGTCATACTTTGTGGAATACAAATATAATGTCACTCGGGGGGGTTTTATACAAAGAGGTTCTTTTTACAGATGCGGGCAGATGGCAGCTAAAGACATTGCAGACACTGTTGGACGAAGGGATTAATTTAACTTGGTTACAATATAATCAATTACAATTGAGATGGAAAGAGGACCAAAAAACTGGTATTATGTTGCACGAGGAAGAATTGGTTAGACATATAAGAGAGAAAGGTCCAATGCATATCAAAAGGCTTTATAATGTTTTGCTAGAAAGGGACTCAGAAACTGAATTAGTTAAAGATTGTATGATTAAGTGGGCACAAAATTTTGAAGAACCAGTGATGTTGGAAACATGGGAAAAAATTTGGGTTCAGAATGTTAAATTTACACAGTCACAGAACCTGAGGGAAAATTTCTATAAAATGTTTTATAGATGGCATTTAGATCCCAAAAAGTTGTCATGTATGTACCCTAATGTTCAGCCAAAATGTTGGAGATGTGAATGTTTGGATGCTACGTATTATCATGTTTGGTGGACCTGTAGGAAAGTTAAGGCTTTTTGGATAAAAATTTGGTGGGTCATGCAGAATGTTTTGAAGAAAAAAATTCAATTTTCTCCACAATTGT
Source organism: Pantherophis guttatus (assembly GCF_059756535.1). Lineage (NCBI taxonomy): Eukaryota > Metazoa > Chordata > Lepidosauria > Squamata > Colubridae > Pantherophis > Pantherophis guttatus. The sequence continues at coordinate 127,027,476 of NC_142065.1, forward strand.
TTTTATTGGGTATAGTTAAGGGTTTTACATTGGGTGAAACAAAATTGATATTGTATATGATAACAGCAGCAAGATTGTTGATAGGTAAATACTGGAAGAATGAAGCTTTGCCCACTATCGAGGAATGGACTTTGAAGATGGCCAGTTTTGCAGAGATGGCGAAGATTTCAGCATATTTAAAAGATTGTTCACAAGAGACTTATGAATGGGAATGGAAAAGGTGGATAGAATATGTTCAGAACAAATATCAAACTAGAAAGTATCAAATAGCTTTTATTTGAAAATAATGTATTGGAAATATTTTAATGTAATGAGGTAAAGAGAAAAATTATACAGGGGAGGGAGGGGTTCAAGTTTATATATGAGTGTTATATTAAGGGTTTTTTATGAGTATGAATATATTATAGGGAAGTCTGGGGGAGGGGAGGGTTAGGGAGGGTTAGGGAGGTTGGGAAGTTTGGGGGGGAGGCGGGGGGGGAAAGGGGTGAAAATGTAATTGTAAAACTTTTGCAATAAAAAAAAAGATTGTTTCAGTTTAATTTATTGTATTTCAGATATTTTGAATGCATAATCAAAGCAATAGCTTTAAAAGATGCTTATGGTTAAAATTTTATATAATCAAAAATCTAGGGAATTGGAAGAGTATCCACTCTTAAAGTATTAGTTTTCTTGATGGTGTCATACAATTCACAACATTCTTTTACCTGCTCTTCAACTTAATTATTTTTCCAAAGCAAAGCAAGATTTATGATGGAACTATATTTATAATTTTATTTTGTGTATCTTGGGGGGGGGGTGATGTGATATACAAATGTGGCTGGTAGAAAATCAGTCAACGAAGTTTTAAATATATTGTACATTATTTATTTTGATTTTTGTATTTTTATCAACTTCCTACAAACTTCCCTGGAGATCTTAATAATACAAGCAATGAATAAATAATAAAATGCTGAAAACGGGTCTCTGTATTTTAAAGTATAGATCTGTCTCAATCATGCAGGCAAAAGAAGAAGAAAAGTCACTCTTGAAAGCAGGAGGGGGCTATGGGATCAAGATGGCTGATCTTCCTTCTGTGTCTCTTATTTCCCTTCCCATCTGTTTATAGACATCTTTACTTTGGTTTCACTTGAACATGATATATCTTTGATGTAATTGGTATAAGCTTACATGAGTTTATTTTAATTGCCTTTTTTTTAACCTGGGGCCCAATTGGATGGATATTTGGCAAGTGGGTGGGAAGGGAGGAAGTGAGAATATTTTGCCTCCCAGAAGCTTTCCATTCCCAGCACCACCACCCCCAACCCTTGTTTTTGAAAACTGCAGCTATTGTGCCTCTGAATTTCAGCAGTCAACCCTGGCATTCCAAGAAACCATAAAGGAAATCAGGAAGACTGTATGGAGTCTGGATGCTACAAGGTCCCCACCCCTGCTTTAAGCAGATGGGGGGGGGAATGACCTTGTGTAAAGAAAGTACAGGTTGCTGGCTCCCCCTGGCCCTGAAAGGTTTCCATTACCTATTTTTCTAATGGAATCTGGGCCTTTTGTGGAACGGTATGTGTGTTTGTTTGTTTGCAGTCCCACTGTCCCCTAGGTAGTACATTTCAGAAGTTTTCAGTTTGTAGCATGGCTTATGCATTCATAATGCCTTTTTTAATGGTCTTCTATGCCTTCCCAATAGCACCACTGGGGATGGGCAGGGAGGTTTCTGCGAAATGAGTGGCCCAGCTGTTTGCAAAGCAGACTACCAGAGTCATGTCAAGCAAAGCCACCAGAGAAATTATTTTCCACTGACTGACCTTTGCATAATTGTATATTCTTTATAAATAAACCACAGGAACAAGGAGGGCCTTTTTCTACCTCCTTACTGAAGGAGAAAAAAAAGTTTCTTTTAAGCAAAACAGCATTATTGATCAAAGGCAAAGGTAGAACTACATGTAAAGAAGGAACAGCTGGTAGTCACCTTTCTGTCACTTGCAAACACACTTCATGCACAAACCCACACTTATTAAAAACAGGTCAGATCGGATTCCAGGTTCACCCTGCAAAATTAATGACAGCCTTGCAATAAAGTAACAGCATGAATTTGAGCCTTGTAATACAACGTGATTACTAGCATTTTTATTAGCCAGTCTTGAGCAGCAGGCAAGGCCGGCTGGTATTTGACACACAAACAAGGATGTTACCAGGTGCTCAGCTCTAAAATGTCACATCAAAGTCGCAGGCCTGCTGGTTTGGCTTACACCTGAGCCAATTAGCCGAGGAGTTCAGAAGGGTCTTGAAAATGACTTGCAATCTTTATTTTGTGCAGTATAGAATCTCTTGATCCTCGGTAAGATGATACGAGGGGAACAATAGTTGCTAAAATATGGCAAAGGGGGAATAGCAGGAATGTTAGGCAAACTATCACAAAACAAATAGCAACAGGCAAAAGCAAGAATATGCAACACCTGGCCTCTCTCTCAATGTGTTTGTCAGTCTTTTGTTGGCAACAAAGGGACTAATTGAAATGAAACAGTCTTGAGTCTGTTTGTTGGCACATCAAATATGCTGTAAGATATGTTGATTCTTGCTTCTCTTGAATTATTGAATATCATGCCTTCCAGACAGAAGACAAGGGAAAACCCCCTCCAAGAATCTCAGTACTGAAGATGTGTGCTCTTTTAAGGCATCCTGGAGTTCCCTCTTTTATTACTGATTCATCAGATTGAGAATATAACTGCCATGCATAATTAATATATCAAATTCCATATCAGAATTTGAATTATCAACAAGACAGAGAATTTTATGCTAACTGGAGTGAGAAGACAAATGCTCACAATATAGTTAAATAGGGTTCTGTCTGTATACACATGTGCGGGTCCATGATTCTCAACTGCAAGAATTAAGTGGTATGATCCTCTTTGACTATATGTACAAAAAAAAAGTCTGAGTGCTAATAAAGCAATGCTTCACATACAAAGAAATCAAAATCTCCCCCCACCTAGGGAAGTGAAATCCCTTTCCTTTGGTTAATTGCATTAAACACATTTTCCAAATATGCTCATGAAAAGCAAATTATGAGTAAATATTAGGATGGAACCTCATCAAAAGAATTCTTATGAACAAATATTTCCAATGGCCAATTCTATTTCAGTGTTGTTGTTTTGTCCAAGAGCAGCTTTGACTTTCTTGAACTTAATGAAAGTTCAACTTCAAATATTCTAAATGAACCACTGCCCTCTGTCCCAGAGTGATCCCATACTATCACCTTCTTTTAGAGGTGATCTGCAAATTACCTCATTTAAATTGCATCCAGAGGTATCAGAACCATATAACTCTTTTTGGTTGCTTTCGGCCAGGTGACTTTGGGCCAGTCACTCTCTGTCAGCTCAACCCACCTCAGTTGTTGTTGTAGGGAAAATAGGAGGAGGAAGGAGGCTGCTGATATATGCTTGCCATCTTGTGTTACTTATTAAGTAATAAAATATTATATAAATTTGAATAAATAATAATAAATGATTCAACATAGCAGAGATAATGGTGCTGTGTTGATGGAGCACCATTGTGTTGATGGAGAACAGAGCTTCCTGAGCAGCTTTTGGGTGATCAATGAGGAAGATCTGCTCAGTGGTCAGTCTCTGATTTAGGGTGAGACTGGGTTGTGTGGTCATCTGGATTGTTCAGTAATGTCATGGCAGAATGATACAGCTGAACTACCAGTGACTAGCTGGAGCAGTGCACAGTGCTTAGCACCACTATTCAGCTAGTGAAAATGTGGCAGTGGCCATACAGCATCAGCAGGTGATTTTTGCCCAAACAATGGATTTATAATGTGTCTTGTTGGTCTACTCTAGCTTCTCCATCTAAATGTCGGCTGTGCAATCAACCAGCAATGCCTACTCCTTGTATTTCAGACAGCATGGGTATATGGGCAACAGTGATGAGTGGATCAACTGATGAACTAAACTGTATTATCTGGCTGTCATAAGGCCTATCACATTGGCATTAGCCCCCCCCCTTTTTTTTTTTTGTATGGTGTGGTGCCATCTAAGGATTCTAGTGTGTGCCTCTTATTTCTTTACCAGCTGCTCTAGGATTGACCATGTCTGAAAATTTGGTGGATGAAAGGAATAAGATTTGTGAACCCTGAGAAAAGAGATCCTTAGTGGATTCTGTAAGGTTTCCTGGCTTGGATGTAGGTGTCTGTTATCTATTGCATGTGGAATATGGGTGTGTTTAGAGTTCAAGCAGAGTCAGATAAGCATAGATGATCTTGTGAGTATTAAGGGGGTGTACAGTGACAATATACAATTAGGGATGCCAGGTGCTGGGACAAAAGCATCCTGAAGAACTGGTTAGCCACTAGTTGGATAGTTGTAGCATTGGGGAGATGAGATGGAGCTCTTTCAAATGCAAGGGACAGGGGGCAGATGTGTTGGGGATTGGGCTCAGATAATAACAAGGTAAGGATACAAATGAAAGAAGCGAGGGCAGCCTACTTACAAGGAAGCCAGTCTCAATTTACCAATTCTGCATTCCAGCCCTTTCTTCTCAGCCCCAATTCCTGGTCTTCAGACTTTCAGTGTCCTTGGCTTTGGGCTTCTGCTGCTAAATGCCAAGTCAGCCTGTAATAAGGACTCCCTTATCCATGATTCAATAGTAATAGAATGTGTCAACCTGATGTGTACTACAGTGTACTATATAGGGGGCATGCAGTAGCATGGATAGATAAGAATGTACCACAGAACAACCTATTGAGGCATAAGACAGGGCTATTTTCAAAATTACCTGTCTCCAATTATTTCTGCCCATCCCAAAAGATTTGACAGGGTTGTCATGCTTGAGGTTCTTTCTATGAAAAAATGTCATTTCATAGGTCCCAGGTTGGGTGATTTCTTTGATGTGGTGCCTACCCCTTTGGAACAATCTAATCCTGAGGTTCTGGTGGCCCTGATCATGTTGGTCTTTTTTAAGGCTTGAAAACAACTTTCCCCAGAAATTGGGCCAGGATTTTGGATGAACCTTTGGATAAAATAGGAATGTTAATTATTGTGGTTTTTCTACAGTAAATAAAATAGATAAAAATTAACCACAATGTATCTAAAGGCTTTTTACATGATGAAAGTAAGCAAGAGTAAATGTTAACTAAGGTAATAAAGCAGGCTCTGGGATATGCCACTCTATATTGCAGGCGTAAATTCCTATGCTGGCATGTTCCTCGATAAAACAAAATACATCTAAAGATAATCTCCACCCAAATGGAGTAAATGGATCAATGGAAATCATTCTCGTCTTTTTTTTCCTGACATCTAAGTTCCCATGAAGGATTAAAAATATAGATACATTCAGTAACACAAGTTTCAAAATATAATCTGAAATATAATCAAGACATGACTAATTCAATTACATAGTTCAGGATTTTGTTTTGTTTTGATTTTGATTTTTGCGTGGTAGTGGTATGATGAGCTGGTATCTGAAAATCTGATGAGTGTGCTTAGCCTGTTTTACAAAATCACACCAATCTATTCTAGCAGTTGTTTTGAATTAACTTCCCCAACACTCATTAAAAAGGAGTTAACCATTAGGGAATATAAACCAGTCCTTTCAGGTTTGGGACCAAAACAAAGGTAGAAAATAATTGTTTACTTTATAATTGCCACATAGAGGCAACATTTAAATATGTAGGCAAACTACAATTCTCGGTATCCCTCACATTATCCCTTTTGGTTAAATTTTTATTTGTAATTAAAATGAACTCTAGCTGCAAAGATCATTGGTGTTTAACTACCTGTATATGAAAAACTGATTTATTCCAACACAGAGAAGTCTGACAATATAGCTACCCTGTTTCCCCGAAAATAAGACATCCCCTGATAATAAGCCCAATTGGGCTTTTGAGCACATGCGGTAAAATAAGCCTCCCAAAAAAAATAAACCCTCCCCGAAAATATTTAAACGCAGAGCTGGAAATCAGGTAAGACGGCAAGAGGAGTCCCATCTTGCTCCACGCACCCCAAAATAATAAGACATTCCCCAAAATAAGGCCAAGCGTTTATTTCAGGGTTCAAAAAAATATAAGACAGGGTCTTATTTTCAGGGAAACACGGTAATTGCTTCCTTGTTTGTTTATATATTACAGACTTGCACCTCCCAGAGAACCAAAGGAAAGATCAGTTTCATTATATTTTTTATATATTTTTTATTTTATTTTATTTTATTTTTAGGTGCACCTTTTAAATCTACTTTTCAAATCTATCCTCTCAAATATCACAGTATTCTACTTAAAGTCCATCAAGTTATCAAGATCTCTAGGCTCAGATTTCAGTGAACAATTGGGAACAATTTAATTGCAAAATGGTAGCAAAACATTTCCCTGCTTGTAATCCATCTAATTGCCCTGTATTTGATAAGGAATGGATACCTTAGTGGAGCAACAGAGATTGTATAATAGTCTCTCAATTTGGTATCTTCATTTCCAAAAGAGGAATTACAGTCCCAAAAAATCTGGAAGTCAAATGGTTGGGAAGTCGATTTAGAATGCATGAAGCTAAAGAGATCTGGAGCAGTTCACTCCCTGAAGTCTTCATGTAAAAAATTCTAGCCTTTCTAAGAGAAAGACTTATAACTATATTAATAAATAGGTCATCTCTATTTGTCTAGATATGCAGCAGAAAAAAAATACACTTATATTTTTCTTCATTATGTTGTTTTCTTGAAGAGTTTCTCCCCACCTCCTTTCTGTCTTTTCAAAGTATGAGATGGTTAGCATAGTCACCAAAGCAGTTATCTTCGTTTTTCCTCTCTGGAGCAAATTTCTCTTCAACAGATGTTTTCCAAATAATTAAATTATGTTGAGCATGCATTATTGACAATCTCAATGCCTTGGTAATGTACTCCACACTTAAACAATATTTTTTCCACCAGTGGAATTGAATGCTAAGGACTGTTATGCTTATTTACAAATAATTGCTATAATGGTCTTGAAGACTTCAATGGGTAGAGAGGTAAAACTGATAATAAATAAGTAATCACTTATTGCAAGAATGTTTTTTTGCTATTTGTCATTTTATTGAGGTAATTATGGATGCTCAAATGTGCCGTAGTTTCCTAAAACTGTCACTTAAGAGATGAAAGGAAAGCAATACGCCAGTATTTGTTCCTGCTAATTTTTGTGGGTAGTGTTTCAAATAGAATAGAATAACAGAATTGGAAGGGACCTTGGCAGTCTTCTAGTCCAACCCCCTGTTTAGGCAGGAAACCCTACACCACTTCAGACAAATGGTTATGCAATCTCATCTTTGAAACTTCCAGTGTTGGAGCATTTACAACTTCTGGAGGCAAGTTGTTCCACTGATTAATTGTTCTAACTATCAGGCAATTTCTCCTTGGTTCTAAGTTGCGTCTCTCCTTGATTAGTTTCCACCCATTGTTTCTTGTCCTATCCTCAGATGTTTTAGAGAATAGCTTGACTCCCTCTTCTTTGTGGCAGCCCCTGAGATATTGCAACACTGCTATAATATCACCCTTAGTCTTTCTTTTCATCAAACTAGACATACCCAGTTCCAGCAAGCATTCTTTATACATTTTAGCCTCCAGTCCCCTAATCATCTTTGTTGCTCTTCTTTGCAGTCTTTCTAGAGTCTCGACATCTTTCTTATCTCATGGTGACCAAAACTGGATGCAGTATTCCAAGTGTGGCCTTACCAAGGCATTATAAAGTGGTATTAACACTTCATGTGATCTTGATTCTATCCCTCTGTTTATGCAACCTAGAACTGTGTTTGGCTTTTTTGGCAGCTGCAGCACACTGCTGGCTCATATTTAAATGATTGTCCACTAGGACTCCAAGATCTCTCTCACAGTTACTACTACTGAGTAAGTACCACATATACTGTACCTGTCCATTTTGTTTTTCTTGCCTAAATGTTGCTTTTTCTCCATGAGCTGCACTGGCTACCTATTGGTCTCCGGGTGCAATTCAAGGTGTTGGTCATTACCTTTAAAGCCCTATATGGCTCAGGGCCAGGCTATCTTCGAGACCGCCTCCTACCACATAGCTCCCAATGACCGGTAAGATCCCACAGAGTCGGTCTCCTCCGGGTCCCGTCAGCTAAACAATGTCGACTGGCGGGCCCGCGGGGGAGGGCCTTCTCTGTGGCTGCCCCGGCTCTCTGGAACCAATTACCTCCTGAGGTCTGGACCGCCCCCACCCTATTGGCCTTCTGCAAAACAGTGAAGACCTGGCTCTTCCGGCAGGCCTGGGGCCGTTGATCTCATTATAATGATCTTGCGAGACCCGGCCACGAATTAGAGTGCATGTGTTTTAATGTTTTTAAAGTTTTTAATGTTTTAATGTTTTTCTTTTTAATGTTTTTTATGGGATTGTTCACATTGTTTTATTCTTTGTTGTAAGCTGCCTAGAGTCCCTTGGGAGTTGGGCGGCATAGAAATGTGGCAAAAATAAATAAATAAATAAATAAATAAATTTTTTCACCATTGAATTTCATTTTGTTAGATAGCACCAAATTTTCAAGTCTTTCAAGATCCTTCTGTATCTTAAGCCTATTTTCTGGAGTGTTGGCTATTCCTTCTGTGCATTACTGCTTATTTGAATGATATGCCTGTCTATGGTCATATAGAACTGACAGTATAGAATTAGATCTGTATGAAGACAATCACTTCAAACTGTATCATCCAAACATCAAAATGGGATGGTTTGATATAATAATTTTTCGTCCTGGAATGATTGATAAATTAGAAAGTTTTGGGAACTTATAAACAACCAATAAATAAAAAGTTGTTTTATGATCTAGCTTAGATATTCTAAGTCATTTGAAGGGTCAGGAGACAGGAGATTAAAAGCAAAATCTTGTAGATTTCTAATTTGAATAAAATCTCCTTATCTGTTGATTATTTACAGTGCTTATAGGCCACTCTGATCTGCCCTCTGTCAAAGGGTTAATACTATATCAGAATGAGGGCTGTTCCAGAGGAAAGAGGGGAAGATTGAAAAGACATACTTACATGAACCCTGAAGGTGACAATATGGTCTCCTTGATTAGAGACTTAGCATCCCAGATAACAATACAGGATAGGACTTTAGCTATCTCAGCTGGACCTACCAACCGTGAAGCAAATGGACCTACCAAGTTCCAAGCAAACTTGAACACCTTTGTCTTTCTAGAACCTTCAAGTTCTTAAATAAGACAGTCGTCACAATGAAATGCTTGCAGAGACTTGCAGTTGAGCATTTTACAAGCACAGATTAGTATCCAAGGCAGCGGGAAAATGGACCATCCCAACATAAACCTTTCAGCAACAACTGGTGGGGAGGAACCCTACCTCTGCTCTGGCAGATATATCCAACCATGGCTGCCACCCTCCTGTCTGCTGTTGATTAACCCATCTGCTGTTGACCATTTTCACTAGGCCAGACACTGTGCAGTCAATCCAGCTCAGTGTCACCCAAGAGCATCTAATCTGGCCAATATGCCCAACTGTGAAAACTCCAGGGCTCAGGTAACATTTCCTGTCCCTCTCTCCTGCTGCTGGGTCTGCTTAGGATTTCCAAAACCAATCTATTACATTCCTTTTTCCCATCTACACAAACCCACACTCTCTCACAGTGTCCAAGAAAATATTCCACTATTCTGAAGTTGCTTATCATATAAGATTGACCATTCTTCCTTCGTCCAAAGAAACTGCATTCTCTCTTCAGTCTCTTCAATCTTCAGATGCCCCCGACTTCAGTTCTGGCATCAATGCAGCAATATTTCCATCGCTTCAACTATTTTAATTAATTTTTAATGCAAATTCTTACTGATCAACATCATTTCCCCTATCCCTTATACATTGGCATATTACCCTTGTGCAATTACAAAAGAAAAAAATAAGTAATTGTGCTAAATAATCTGCAAAACAAACACACTGGGGCAGATCTCACAGAAATATTTCTTCCATTTCATAAATGTGGGATCAACTTTCAGTTTTTACTTTTTCTCAGTAACTTAGGAAGAAGAAAGTTGTTTGTGTATGAGAAAGAGAGAGAGAAAAAGTATAATATGTAGGAGTCATCAATCTGTTAGACTGTAAATTTCTTTAACCCCTTAATTGTTTTGCTGAAATAACTCCCATGGCTCCCCTTCCAGAACGTTTCCAGCTATCACAGAAAATGGCTACTCTAGGACTACATCACTATTGTTTTGAATTGCAATGTCTGCAATAATTATATAGGTAGTTCTTTACTACCAACAAAAATTGGAGATTAGAACTTGCATCATTAAGCGAAACAGTCATTAACTGAATTGCACTGATTAAGTAAATCACCATGGTCATTAAACAAATCATACAACTGTTAAATGAATCTGGCTTCCCCCATTGACTTTGCTCATTGGAAGCTCCCTGGGAAAGTTGCAAGTGGTGATCATGTGACCCTGAGATGCTGCAAATATTGTAAATACATGCCAATTGCCAAGTGCCCAAATTTTGATCATGTGACCATGAGGATGCTACAATGGTCATAAGTCCAAGGGCAAGTTGTAAGCACTTCTTTTAGCACCATTGTAATTTCAAACAGTCACTAAACAAATGGTCATAAGTCAAGAATCACTTGTAATCAGTTTCTTTGTAAGATAACATTTTGATTGAAAGCCAATCCAGATGTAAGTTTCAATACTATGTTTCTATTATCAGATTTCTCTCTTTTTTTTTTCATTTAAAAGAGGCCAGAGAGGCAGTAAAAGAGAGCTAAAGAGCAACAAAGAGGAAGGGTTTCCTTTTTTGCTAGTTACTCTTTCATCAGCCATATATGCAACAAAATAGCTGAGTAGGGATTTGACTTGGGTTTAACTATTCCTAATCTAATGTCTGACCTACTACACTATACAGATTACAGTATATTAAGTTTATATTTAATCAATATAAATGCTTACCTGTTATTGGAAATTACTTCTCCCTCACAAATGGGCCAATTCATTCATATGAAGCAACCACAGAATTACCACAACCCACTGTTCCATTTCCATGCTAGTTTTGCTTTCTTGATGTTACAGCACTCTATTTTAAGGAAAATACTATGTTCCTAAGTGTACAGATTAAGGGGTGCACATCCATTTCAAACAAGACTCGAAGAATAAGTGAAAGGAGGCACTTCAGGCTTAGAGGCTTCACAGATTATTTTTTGCTTCCAAAGTCCCAAAGGTGCTTCAAAAAAGGCAGCCTGATTTTCTTTCATTTTATCAAGAAAGCCCAGTTGCCTTTTTAAAGCACCTTTTGGACAACCACAACCTGGATGACTGAAAGCCTCCATAGACACTTATACTTCCAAATGCTTGGGAGAGATAAATACTGAATCAGTAAAAAAAAAAAAAAAAAAACACCAAATGTGGCTATATTTTATAATCTTCTGCCAAACAGGATAGGGAAAGGAGAAGAGAAAAGGTTAAAATCAAATGACTGACACATCTGCCTTCTAATCCCAGCAAGTGGTTTATCAGGGTCTTCCCAATCACAATGCTTGGAAGAGTCTGTTGTCTACCACAAATGGGGATTTAATAAAGGAAGGGATTGAGTGACCCATTGCAGACACTGGTTAACTACAATTACTCATAAGAAATGGGGGGGGGGGGGTTTGAGGGAAGTAGAGATTATTTCCAAATCAATGTATTTCCCATGCATGAATATTTCTAGGCCACCTCCACTACACCAAATTTAGAGAAGAGGGGGGAGGGGAGAGGGGGGAGGAAGAGAGAGAGAGAGAGAGAGAGACCTAAACCATGTATTCTGAGTTCCCTGTTGCCTCCCAGAGCAAAGCAAATTCACTTTGTGTTATAGAGGTACCTTACAATGCTTGTCATGACCTCTTTTCCCCCACCCCAATGTCTTCAAACAGTAATGCCAAAAGCAAAGTTATCTGCTTACTGGATGTCCTGGGCTATTTCATAAGGTCGCTTGTTGTTGTACAAGATAGGATAAAAAAAACGTTTTCCATTCAAGGGTTGGGGAAAAGGAGGAGAGAGGATGGCACAAAGAGATGCAGAGGCTGACAGTGTTGAGGTGCAGGATGGTTTCTGTGCTCTTCGGGCAGGGAAAGCTGGGCCACAAAGTGAACTCAACTCAATCAGGAATGTGTCTCATATTTGGGAATAGTCACCTCTGAGGTCACCTCAGAGAGAAAGTGGCTTGCACATTTTTTTTTTGCCTTGGGGAGGCTTTTAATATGAAATTGAAGTCAGTGTGGCAAGGCTCTAGATGCACTTGGAAAGTTTGCCAGATATTTTATTAGATTCATAAGGAAATAATTGAAATCCAGAGATATTACCAAGAGGGGAAAAAACTAATTTATCCCAAATTTCAAGACAATATTACTATTGTATTACCCCCTTCCATTTTTTATATATATTAGGTGGCCAAGCTAAAATAAAATGAAGCTGATTTTTCTTCTCATTAGGATTTTATGATATTATTATTATAATTAAGCTTCCCATTAAATTTTGCTCATGGTTTTATTGAGTTACTGCTCCCTACAGATTTGAAGCATATTTAACATATAATTACAGCAGTTCATCTCTGGACGAGGATTTAGAATGCAGGGTTGTGGCTGCACACCTCAGGTTCTTAGAAATTAAAAAATCAGCTGCCAATTGCAAAAAGGGCAAGTTCCCGGGAAACCTATTAATTAAACTAAGGCTGAAGGAAGGATATTGTTCTCAAATTTAATGGAGGGAATTGATGTGCCACAGGGAACCGGTCAAAGTAAAATTAACATGTATCACTGAAGTAGGTTATCATGGCATGTCATTCAGATGCCGCTCATATTACTATGGACTTATGCACTGGAATATGGAAAAAACCAGAAGAGATAATGGTGCAATAAGATATTTTTAAGTCTAGACTTCTCCTATCTGGTGCCACAACTCCAATCAGTTGCAGCTTGCATGATTTTAGTCACAAATAATGGCAATTCTGTTTAAAAATATCTGGAAGGCCTTTGATTTGGAAAGTGTTTATTGTAGTCTTCTCCCCATAATTGCCCAATCCTGTCTGCAAAATAGCTTTGACATCATGCTGATTCTTTATATGGGTGGGTAAAATATGAAACTAACTTACCCAAAATCAACAGAAGAGAATTGTAGTTCAGGATTGAATTGTGGTGCCCTTGGTGGGGAGAATTTAGTTTCATTTTTTCCCTCAGCTGATACACATTTGAGGTTGCACTTCATAAAAAGAAAATGTCAATAGCAACAAATTTAGGGAGGAAAAACATATCTGTGCCCAAGTTCCAGTGAAGGAATCACTTTACTTAAGTGTCCTCTTCATGTGTTTTTGAGAAAGGATACTGAGGCAACCGTTAAAAGCTGCAAAGCAAGAAGAAACAATCTTCTCTTAGTATTAACATTTCATGGAAATGGTTGGAGTGATTGGGTGAGTTTATTATACCAAGTGAGCAAGCAGGGCCTGGAGTTAATTAGTTTCTGAGTTAGTTTCAGTTTTCTATTAAGTGGAGCAAGATGATAGAAAGACAAGTGGACCCAGGCATGATGGAGAGGGAAGAGGGTCCACCCCTCTTTGGGTCCAGCCAGCTGATACCTACTGGTCCACAGCAGGTTTCTGCAGGCTGAGGGGCAGCAGACTTTCTAGGGCTTCCTCCACATTCTGAGGCAGTCATTTAATGGCTGCAAGAGGGAAAGCTCAGATTATGGTCATTGCTTGAGGCGATCATGTGGCACCTTGTTTAACAACTGCAATGACTTATGACCAAAATTTCAGGCTCAACTGTAGTCATAAATCAAAGATTACTTCTACAATAAGGGATACTTAAGGTTGCTTTGATGTTTGTTGAAATGTTATAAAAGATTGCAAAATGAAAAAGTGTATTGCGCAAATATTTACATTTTTTTTAAAAAAAATCCTCACATCAGGAAGCATGTTTTTGGTACTAAGTTAGTAACAGGCTGCATTGAAGTTAATTCATTATAATTGCTTCTTTGCTGGTCTCATTTCCATGGCTCACTATTTATACAGACAAAGGCAGCAAAATGTGCTTAATTATTCCCTCAATTGTTTACCCTGAGATTTTTCATTTTAAAAAAATCACTCCCTTGAACAAGTTTTCCTTTTAGGGTTAATTGCAAGGTAACTCTACAGGGAATATTTTACCACCTAAATTAGTGGGCTCTTGGATGAAAAACAAGGGACCCAGAAACTTCCTTTTTCCCTTCTTTTTTTCTTTTTAAAATGTTTCCTATGGCAGAATATTCAAAACATTTCAAATTTTGTTCCATCAGAGTATAATCCACTTGAAACGTTCAAAAGGGGCATTCTGAGTTGAGCTACTTTGTGCAAAGCGCGGCTTTTCTTCATTTAGGAATAAAAGTAGTTCTAAACTGAATCTTTCTTCTGTGTACAATCTATCTAGCTCCCTTACTACTATAAAAGGATCTTGATTAATGTTTCCAGCATCCTAACAGGGTAAATGTTCAGGAAAAGTTCTTTCATCCCAAAACTTAGATTGCTGTAATTGTTTGAAACATCTGACTAATCTGAAGCAGATCATTGCTAACATTAGGATTTTTTTCCTCAGGAGTGTCAAAGATTTAAAGATTATTTTGAACATTTCCCACCATTTTTGTTCACACTGATAAAAGGAAATTGGTTTTCAAATATTCTTCCAAAGAAGAATTTTATTTTAAACAAGTGGGGTTCAATATTCTAGCACTAAACTTAACTACAAATGGATAAGGGATATAATATACATGAGTTTTCTGTCCTTTATTGTGAAGAGTGTAGCATTCCAGGATTCATGTAGTTCAAATCCAACTCAGAGGAAGACATTGTGTGGGAACTCCTCCTATGCATTTTTGTCAGATCTTGACATATTACCACAAAGAATGTTCTCCAGAGCAATAAAGAGATGAGCATGAAAAAGAAAAAGACAACTGCACGCTACACTTTTGTGGTAAAATATCATGAAAACAGTTCCTAAAGGAATTTAAAGCACCTGAGAATGAGGCAGAAAATAAGCAATTCTTGCATAAAGGAAGAAAACTCTGGAAAAATTGAAGAAACAGATATCAGCACAAAATTCCCATCCTTCCTCAGAGAACACAGATTGTGAGTTCATGTGAAATCCATGGTTACTGATATTTCCACCTCTTTCAGTGGGAGATACAATAGTCCAGGAATTATTTTTCCAGCTAGCAACTAAGTAAGAATCAAGAGTTACCATCAAATTTCTGGACAATCAAAATGTGGAGTTCCTCAGTGGAGGAACCAGTAACACAGCAAGCAGTTCTGCATAATCTACATTCCATGAACCATAAAATAACTTAAAAGAGAGAAGAAATACAAATCAAGGAAGAGGTTAGTGACAAAAATCTCCCTCTTGAGAGTATCTGATATTCTTGCAAATTGTCACTCTGAATCCAGTGATATCTTCCTTGCCAAGTGTTTCTGAGTTAGATTAGTAGCAAGGATAAGTTCAATTACCCTATGGAAACCTTATCACAATATCACTTTGAAGCCAATTACCAACCAAGTAGCAACCCAGCTGCTTTTTCTTCCAACCTGGCAAAAACCTCCCTTAATAAACATTTATGAGCTCATTAGAAGGAGCAATCCCTTTCCCTTATATTATGGCTGCCAGGGATTGTGCCCCCAGAGGGCTTCTACCTGAATGCACTTTGCCAGAGTGATGAGCTTCATTCCGACAGTTGACTTTTTATGCCGAGAATTTGCTTGGCATGCCCAAGCTGCTCACATCAATATATTATTAAAGGGGGAGGAGGAAACAGACACAGACCTGTAACATTATCACAATCTTTGTAGTTGGCATTCACATTCAGTGAGTTTGCTTCTTCTTTTTTTTTTGGGGGGGGGGAGGCATTATTTCCTAAAGAGCGTGGAACCTTTCATCCAGTTTACACATTTCTAGATTCCTTTCATACTTTCAGGGCTGACCCTTCTGTCTCATTTCCAATCTTTCAGCCTTGCCCTTACATACATATCCTAAATAGCCCTTTAAAAAGTCTCAGTGGTCCCCCTTTACAAACACACATCAAAAGGTTACTCAGTGGGTTTGCATAGTAAACACAAATGGATATTGTTTTTGACATCTTGTGAACTTGTCTTTCTCCCTTGTACCTTGAAAGAACATGGGACCTTCTGGGCTTGAATGAGGCTTGCTGCATTTTTAATGATGGTCCCTGAAATGCAGGGCAGCAAGATCTTGTCACCTTGGCATATTTTATCCCTGATCAAACATTAGTTGGCAGCTGTTGGAAAATGTGTAACACCATCTCATCATCGCCAGCTGCTGGTTTGGTGGCAAGAGTGCAAGAACTCTGCTTACTTGTAGTTTGAATCTCACCCTAACCCATTCTCTTATCATCTGGATTCCCACCTTCAGTGTTAGTTAACAGTATACAGGAAGGTGATTCCAAGGAAAGCATATCATCAAGATTCATCAAAAGTAAGTTGTGTGTGTTTGCTTCTAATTATTCAGCTATACTATTAAATTAGGGCTGCCATATTCAGGCTGCAAACATTCAGACAATTATTAGATGACAACAAATATTTTAAGGCTTTCTGCATGTCTGTTTCCAAATTTTTATCTCTGTTCTGTTAATTAATTAACATGTTTTGTCTGTTCAACTGTTCAGCCTAACCAGAGAGATGAGGAGGCTTAAATCTGACTATCAATATGTTTTCTCTCCCACAAGTAAACATTTCCATCATTCCCTTTGATGTGAGGCAGAGAACCAAGAGCTGTTGCACAAACTGAATCACACAATTAAAACTGAAAAAAGAACACAGATAAATCTTTCTATTTTGCAAAGAGTTTGCTAAGGGTGAAGGAGAGGCTGGACCATATATGAAATTGCAGACTAGGATTCCATAGCACAACCAGCATTTCCCCTCTTGTTTTGCTCTTCATCCTGTGTTCTTTAAAGATTCTCTTGCCATCTTAAAGGAAGCCATCAGCAGTCTTATGGCTTACATCTTTTCCTCATCTAACAAAATATTAACAATTATTTCCTTTCAAGGATTGCTTTAAAAGACACAATTGGCATATGTCTCGCTATTATGAGCTACATTTTCTCCCCAGGTTGCATCCCCCTACATCCCCCTTGCTGTGGGAAAAAATATTTAATGCATCAATATCTTCATTTTAGTTAGCTGAAAAACCCATAGAGACTAATTCATGCTATCCTATTACATGAGTCATATCGAATATACTGTATTTACAGTAGGACCTTATTCTTTTTCTGCTTTTAGTATGATAGGAAGTTGGACAGTTAATATTGATAAAGCATTGGGGATGTGGATGCAACAGTATCATCCTCAATCCACATCAATAAGATTCCACAGATTTCTGATGCTGTGCAATAGCCTTCCTTATAATGCTCAATGGGTTTTCATTTCTTATAATCCTGGATCAACAGTAATGAAATGAGCAATTTTAAAAATGCTGCAGAATAGTACATAGTATAACAGTCATGAAGGCTTCAGAAAAGATATTCAGATGCATCCACACATGAGAATCGTGCATGTCATGGTACTCCCTGTGACTCTATTAAAATAAAAGTTGGATTCTAAAGAAGCAGGATAAGAAGAGTATTGATACTCTGATGCTGGAGAAGATGACTGAGAATACCATGCACAGGAAACAAAATGACGGATCATCGAAGATATCAACCCAAAGTTCTCACTCAAGGCACAAATGACCATCTCAAATGAACCTACTCTGAACAAACATCTAATGAATAGAACAACATTTTGCTTGCAATGGTAGCTATGCAAATTGCATCAGACCACCTGTTTAAAAAGTCTTCTTATTAAAGTATGGTAACTTCTGTCTAGCTTTTTTACTGACAGTGATTTTGAAAAAGGATAAATCATTGCAAAGAAAAGGAAAGGGGGATAATTTAAACAATTTCTTCCCAACTGTCTTGCAAAAAGATGGGAGTCTGCTGAAATTAATATCATACACACACATACCTACCTTTATATTTTGTTCCCATTATTTTATAGTTGTTTACCTCTTTATTTTTCTGGTGTGTTTTTGTTGTCTCGAAAAGAAAAGGTGGCTGCAATGAGTTTTTTAAATGCTTTGCTTATGTCTCAGCTACTCCTAACACTTTTCTGAGACTAAGTTTTATTAATTCATTAATTACTTTTAGCATTTTTACTTTGCCTTTTATTAACCATACCACTAATATTAACACCTGTCCCAAAATAGCTTTCAAGATTGCTACTCAGTAAGAATTTGTGGGAGGTAAAATCCTTCCACATTTTTTTGGTCTATGTGAGTAGTGCAGGTTTCTGATCTGTTGGAGTTTTTGTGCATTTTTAAATATATATCCATAAAGTAAATTTATCTTTTTCCTACAGCTTTCTCCAAGATATGGAGGTCTGATGGTAAGAGACAGTGTATTTACATGATGGTTGGACAAAAGTCACCCTACATCATTTATGGGATGGCTAGTAAAAAGGTTAGGTCTCATAGTAGATGGAAGAATAAGTGGCTCAGCTTGGGCAGTGAAAAGGGGGAGGATGGGGGGCGTCTTTGATTTTAGGGAGCAAAACAAAGCCATAAAGAAAATTGTAATAAACCATGATTTAGAGAATTGGTTTGAATTTTTGAATCTCAATTTTTTTATAGGGAAACTGAGGATCCTCCTATCTTCTCTTCTGTCAACTGACCCTTCCCTTTTCTCTCTAGTAAATTTAATAAACAGCAATGCTATATATATGGAAAACAAGTTGATAGAAATGATGACAAGATGTCAGAGAGCAATAAAAAAAAGTCCACCACTTTGTACTGCTGCTAAGATAACACAGAGAAATATTGTGCTTACACAAGCCTGTGAAATGTTTGTGAAGGTTATAGTATGATTATGAATTGCTTTGGTCAAAATGGGAACAGGCTATTTTTCTCCAATTGCATTGAAGTGGGGTGGGGAAGACATTACAGTACTTGAAAAGGTAGCAGAGGGCAACAAGGCTAATCCAGGATTAAAGAAAATGAGCCTCGAGGACAGCTAGAAAAACCTTTTACCATCCAGGCCTACAGGAAATAAATAGACTCCTTCAGCTAAGAAATAGTGAAAGTCGTCAAACTGACAAAATGTTTCCTATTCAGGGGCAAAAATATCCATGAATTTATTTTTATAACCATTACTTAAACTTGGGCAGAATTCTTTGAAATGTTACATCATCCTAAAATACCATGATTTACCCATCTGCAAAGAAGTCCAATGCTTGGAAACACATCCATCAGACAACTCTGATAAAGAAACCACAACTGAAACAAACAGGCTATCCAAAAATATTAGTCAGATATCAGATATCTCTGACATCCAAACATATTTCATTTCAATCTTTGCCAGCGTTAATTCATTCATTCATACAACGGAATTTTAGTATTTGACACAAACTGACATGTAACGATGTTTTGTAGCTCATAATCTCATAATCTTATTTTCTGCACTGCTTTTACCTGTAGCTATCTTTGAAGGCAGTTTGGAAATTAATACTACAGAAATGGTGATTAGTTAGCTGATTGAAAGTGGCCATTATGACCACATCATATCTTATTAATTCCCAATTTATTTTCAAGCATCATTTAGTGTGCTGAGTCTAACCCTGTAATCTCTTTTATGGCTGGAGATCACAATAACAAATCAATAATTTTCCCCACATACTTCATCTTAATTACTATCAGTAAACTTCCTGGTTGGAATGCCCTTATTTCAGGCAGAGTCTTCTTCAGACAACATGAATCCACTTTCATCGATCTTACATGAAGCAGACATTTTTATATCTTACACTTTATGAAGATTTTAAGTTTTTGCAATATTCTTAATTTGTTACTAAAGGTGTGAGCTTTTATGATTGTAATCTCTGTTTTTGCTTTCAAAGTTACACACCGTTAAATCTTATTGTGCTGTTTTAAAATTTTATCTGTGCTGCATTTAGATTTAGACAATGTATGTCATTGTGTGAACATTGGATTAAAGGATGAAAAATAAAACAAATACCTATTTAATAAGCAGTACATAATGTAGTTTACATAATGCAAAAATATTTCACATCTGAAAAGTTTCAAAGTTGTCATCCCACTATGTTTAACATTATAAACAATATCCTTTCCAGCATGCTGTACTCCAGATGTGCTGTACTTCATGTCCCATAATCCCTGGACAACATGCTGATCACATGTAATACATGATGATATGGTAATTAGTATTTGATAGTTTATAATATTCAGTTGTATATTGTCATATTAAAATACACTTATTGGGGAAATTAAGTAAATTAATACATAATTGTATGCAATTCATTATCCCCAGTGAAGCAATGGGATAGAGGAGAATGTTGGAAAAAGGAGAAATGAAGTTTCTATTGGTAAGTAATCAGTTACCAATGTTAGGCTTATTCCTTGCCTCATGTTCTTTTTCAGCTTCTTAAAATCATCAACCACTGTTGCTTCTAGCTCAGGTTTTTCTTCAGTTCCCCTTCTGAACCTGGAAATTTTGTCTCCATATTCAGTGTTGTTTTCTGCCAATTATACAGCAATATTTTCTCAGTTTAGGAAATGAGGAAACTTTTTCTAGCTCCATTCTGGTCCATTATTCCTCAGCTTTGGATCATCCACCTAAAAGTAAGACAAATATAGCCAAGGATGATGAAAGATTTTTAGTGCTTTAGACATTAAAGGTAAAGGTAAAAGTTTTCCCTGCTCATTTCTGTTTGTTAAGGGAGGGAGCCAGCATTTTCCGAAGACACTTCCGTAGTCATGTGGCAGCATGTCTCTATCCTGAGGTGCGTAGAACGCTGTTTCCTTCCCACCGAAGTGGTGTCTATTTATCTACTCATATTTGTATGCTTTTGAACTGCTAGGTGGGCAGGAGCTGGGGCAAGTAACAGGAGTTCACCCCATCATGCAGTGCAGAGGTGGGATTCACTTACCTTCCCTACCGGTTTGCAAATGTAAGCGCATGCGTCACCTCTGCGCATGGTCTTCCACATATGCGCAGTTGCTCACACATTATATCTGGGTGGGTGGGCGGAGCCTCCCGCAGTCACCACTACCGGTTCACCTGAACCAGACAGAACTGGCTGAATCCCACCACTGATGCAGTGTTTGGGTTTCAAACCCAGGCTGTCAGCTTTGCAGCTGACAAGCTCAACATTTTAACCACTGAGCCATCACTCCCTTTATGTCTTAGACATTAAATGCCTATTATCCAAGACGGATAAGAAAATGCTCCCAAAGGCTTCTTCCATCTTAATACTAAAAGTATAATAATAAAAAAGTAGCTAACAAATTGCTCTTCTTGTAAGACACTGAAATCCAGTTTGACAAGCAGCTGTGTCATTCTCCCTGGTGGTAGGACCAGGACTGAACTTATTTTATCACACCAAGCTGTGGAATGTGCTCAGAAAAATGGGAATCCCTGAAGATCTCATTGTCTTCATGCAGTATATACAGGTCAGGATGCCATAGTATGGACAGAACATGACAAAATAGACTGCCTCCAGATTGGCAAAGAAGTACTATAAGGCTGCATATTCTCTCCTTATTTAGGAGAGAATATGTGGAGTATATATTAAGGGAAGCTGGTTGAAAGAAGATGGGTATGGTTTTAAAACTGGAAGAAGAAACATCAATAACCTGTGTTTATTTTGATAGTGGAAAATGGAAAGGATATTCAAGTCTTAGTACTAAAAGTCAAAGAGAAGTGTGAAATTAAATATAAAGAAGATTGAACTAATGACAACAGAGGTAGACAACTAGCCTTAGAACTTACAATGAAGATATCAAAGTGATGGATCGTCTATCTTTTTAGGATCAACTGTCAACAGAAAAGGAACAAGAAATACACCATAGATTAGCACTTGGTAGAGCAACCTTGAAGGCTTTGGGGAAGATATTCAAATGCCATAATGTCTATACCTAGAAAGACCAGAATCATGCAAGCAACAGTATTCCCCGTGACACTCTAGGAAACAAAAGTTGGACTTAAAAGAAGCAGGATAAGGAGAATGTTGATACTTTTGAACTTTGGTGTTGGAGGGGACTCCTGAAAATATAGTGGACAGGCAAGAAAGCAAACTGATGGATCATCAGAAGAAATCAAACCAGAGTTCCCATTCAAGGCACAAATAATCAGGCTCAAATGATCCTACTTTGGACACATTATGCAAAGTCTCAGCTATTTTCTCTTTTCAGGTTTTAAAGCTTAGAAAGGTGGAAGGAAAGAAAAGAATAGGATGACCAGCAGCAAAATAGATATACTCAGCCATAGTGGCAATATGTGTACTATTAGGAGATTTGAAATAACAGAGATAGGTTGTCTTAGAGAAAATCTATTATGTGGTCTCTAGGAGTCAAAAATGATTTGATAGCACAGAATCATCATCAGTATTTTAAACATAAGGTAAAGGTTCCCCTCGCACATATGTGCTAGTCGTTCCTGACTCTAGGGGGCGGTGCTCATCTCCGTTTCAAAGCTGAAGAGCCAGCGCTGTCCGAAGATGTCTCTGTGGTCATGTGACTAAACGCCAAAGGCATGACTAAACGCCAAAGGCGCATGGAATGCTGTTACCTTCCCACCAAATGTGGTCCCTATTTTTCTACTTGCATTTTTTATGTGCTTTCGAACTGCTAGGTTAGCAGAAGCTAGGACAAGTAATGGGAGCTCACCCCTATTACATGGCACTAGGGATTCAAACCGCTGAACTGCCGACCTGTCAATTGACAAGCTCAGCATCTTAGCCACTGAGCCACCACGTCCCTTTTATTTTAAACATATATACACTATAAGCAAATACTTTAGCACATACAGGTAGACCTTGTTTAGTAACTGCATAGTTTTTATTAATTTATCATAATTAGAGAAATGTATCATATTTATCATATATAAATATGTTCTATAAGGGAGATGGATGATAAATAAATAACTTAACAATTCAATCAATGCCTTGCCCTCCCATATCCAATAACAGTAGATATTTAAAGGAGTTGTGAAATAGGGCAATTGACCTTCTACACAGAGGGAAGCAGTGATTTGATAGGAGCCACCAAGTAGAATAAGTCATGAGAAAAAGACTAGTGTCCTCTTTTACTTCAGTACAATTCCAATTTACCACAGCCAAGCCTGAAATAAATGGTCTTTGTTACCAAATATCTGTTATTCTATAATTCTGATTGTGTTAAACTTTCATTCACATCTTGCTGCCCTAGGTTCATCTGGTAGCTTTAGAATAATTTCTGCTTCTTTCCACCTTTCTTCAAGATGGAGGAAACATCAAGCATCTTACAGGACTTGAGAGCTGAGATGGTATAATGTGAAACACTCTGAATGTTCATTTATGGAAACCATACAGTGATCATAGTAATTTAATTTAATTTAATTTCAGTAATTTAATAATAAATGTTCCTCAGAATAATGACATTTTCCCAAGCAGCTGAAAGCATCTTTAACACATTCCTGAATTGTTTTGTTTTTCTCCCATCGGTTCACAGATTATAGTCTTCTGAAAAGTACGTATGAATTGAAAGAATAATGTCCAAAGGCAGATGTCCATTATAAGAAGCACAGATGTGAAAGATACTGAGAGGTGTCACTGAACAGACGTACTTCCATCTGAAGCATCATTGGAAGATGCTTCCCGGTTTTCTGCATTTGCTACCTTTCGATGGAGATTTGCCTTCCTCCCCCCATTGCAGTATCTAGATCCCAAGCTGAGTTGCCTTGTTGGCAATGATTGATTACCCAATTTCTAATTAAACCTGATCCAATCACTTATTATGCAGAGTGGAACAAACAAACTGAAGTCGACTGTCAGTCCTGTGATTGATGATACTGTCAATCCTGCTTTTGTTGTGTCTAATGTCTTGACGCTTGTTACAACCAGGCAAAGCTGTGCTGGACAAAGGGTGCTGTCACTCTTCACATGAATTCACACCCCTGTAAACACACCCAATTTTTTTAACAGAAAAAAATTATTGAGAACAGTGGATGTTTTGTTTGGGTTAGTCTGCACAATGAGATCAAAGCCCCCGAGACCTGGATTACTTCAGTAGCAGGGAGGGAGGGGGCTAGATTGGCAGGGGGTTCTTGGTATGGTAATAAACCCACCTTGGGGAGAATGACAGATATGACATTAAAGCAAACCTAGCAGGATAATAATTTATTTTCTATTGTCTGCCAAGAAGGATCCTCTTAGCAGCCCTCATTTATAAATTTTTCAGTTTTAATGTTTTAATTATTTAAAATGCAAATAGGAGCAGAAAATATAAATTCCCTAAACAGATCTGACTTCTGAAATCACATTCACATATCACAAATCTTTTTCCTTCTTTCTTTTTTTTTTTATTCCTGAGCCTTGGGTTTATTTTAGAATATTTTAGACCTATGGTTTGTTTCCAAAGACTCCTTTCCAGGGTTCATCACTGTACAATTGTTAATTTCACCCTTGCTTAAATATAAAGATCTGCAGAAAGCATTTTTAGCATCAAAATTATACCTACAACATTATACATGCGGATCTTTCTCTGCTTGGTAGTTAGCATTTGGGCTGTTAGGATATTAGGATATTCTGCCTAATTTTGTTGAAACAAAATATGCCTTGAGAGAGTTCTAAAGTTTGTTAGGACAGGAGAAGCCAGGGGGGGAAAAAGATCAAGTTTGAAAATGGGCCGGATCTGAATAGCGGCTGCAATGAAAAACAATGAAAAATAATCCCCCAGCGCTTCCCTATGGGAGAGCAGTTGATCAGCAGCTTGGAATGTTGCCAGCTCCTCCAATTTTTGTCGCTTCCCACTTTTTTCCTGGTCACATGACCCATAACAGAACTATTATTAAAGATTGGAAAGAATACTAGAAGCCATACTCTGGATGTTTGTTTATCTTGTACAATTTAACATTGGGAAGAGGTAGGGAGTGCTTTACAGCTAAATTGTACTCAAGAATCATTGGAATTTAATGGAATTTATATTCCATTAAAAAATGAGGTTCCATATAGACCAGTTCTTAGGAAGTAATAATAGTAAAGAGCTGGATCCAGTGGACTGCTTTGAAATGCTCCATCTGGTCAATTGCAGAAGAACCAGAGATGATCTGGGGAAGAGTTGATCACTTGGATTCAGAGAGATTAAACTGGATACAACTCCATCATCTAAGAGGAGAACCTGGGGAATGAGGATAGCGGGGGAAGGTTGTGGGGAGCAGTAGAGAAATAGGAGATGCTAAAAGATGATTTGGCAATGAAAAGGGAAAGAAAATGGGACTGTGTTGCATTTCTTTGGCTTGGGAGGAATATGTGGGTGTTGTGTACAAGTGCAGGACAGGTGTGTGGAAGAGGAAAATACTCAGTTGATTGGAAAATGGCAATTGAGGTGAAAAGATCTTGCCTGTTGGGGAAAACGGAGCAAGAGTTTTGTTTGATCCTGGCTAAGGAAAAAACATAGATTTAGGTTTTGTGACCCAGTCCTCCCTCTGTTTTGTTTTCAGTGTTAGAAAGATCTTACTTAAACCATTGTTCAAGGTTTCGCGGTTCCAAATATTTCAATTTCAAATAAAGTGTAGGCTTGCATTTTACTCCTTGGATTTCAACTTCGGGTCATAATCATACTATCTGGGGACTATGAACAAATTGCCGGTACAGCTAGTCCTTGACAACTGAGCCCAAAATTTCTGTTGCTAAGCAAGACATTTGTTAAGTGAGTTTTGTCCCATTTTGTGAACTTTCTTGCCACAGTTGTTAAGTGAATCACTGCAATTGTTAACTTAGTAACATGGTTGTTAAGTGAATCTAGCTTCCCCATTGACTTTGCTTGTTAGAAGGTTGCAAAAGGGGATCACATGACTCCGAGACACTGCAACCATCATAAATATGAGTCAATTGCCAAGCATCCGAATTTTGATCACGTCACAATGGGGATGCTATAATGGTTGTAAGTGTGAAAAACAGTCATAAGTCATTTTTTTTCAATGTCATTGTAACTTCAAACAGTCACTAAATAAACTGTTGTAAGTTGAGGACTACCTATAATGATTCCAACTAACAGGTAATCTAGTCTATATTTTCCCTTTTATTAAGGAGGATATCATGAGAGATATTTGAGTTATTTACCATATAACTTGCTGAGGTCAAGAACGGTGGTGAAATCCAAATTTTTTTACTACCAGTTCTGTGGGCATGGCTTGGTGGGCATGGCAGGGGAAGGATAGTGCAAAATCTCCATTCCCACCCCACTCCAGGGGAAGGATATTGCAAAATTCCCATTCTC